>NC_069503.1:749117272-749197272 GCF_027579735.1 Bombina bombina | reverse complement strand
TCAACCTTTGCTGGAGTGACAAGAATTCTTTAGCATTTTGATTGGCTATAGTGAGGCATCCAGTGATAATGAGGGGAGGGAAATAAGGGTAAACTGGAAAGGAGAAGCTATGAGAAGAGTAGCAAATAAAACTGAGCATAAAGAGAAAGAAAAAGAAGTAGGAGATGGCACTCTATAGGAGGCTATGAAGTGGGGTTTGGGGCATATACCCACTGATAATGATGAAATTGCACACTATTAGCTGTCACATGAAAAGGATAATTCATTGCTTAAAGCAGGGGTTTTCAGAGTCTTAGGGGGTGCTTTACTTACATTTGAGTTTGCACTTTGTTACTCATGTTGTTAAGCGCAAGTTACTGTCAATACAACAAAACAAAAGCAGTCTGTACAATATTGACCTCAGTGCCCTTCTTCCACCTACATCCCGCCCTTTGGGCTCCATTTACCAAGCTGCTATTGCTGCTTCTGAGCCACAGAGTTTCAGGTTCGCATTAGCGAGCATGAACAGCTAGTTAAGCAGCAATCTTGGGAGTTAAAGATCATGGCACCCAACCCTGTGTAGGTAGTCAAGTTAGGATAGTTCTTAACTCATCTTTCCTCAAATGTAAATGTTTACAACTCAACCTTTAAACTTGACTCCTGTCGTGGGCTGATGCAACCACAGTCAGACTGCACTCCAGATCGCCTCCTTGAAAACCGTCTTTGTGTTAAGGTGGAGCATGTCTAGTCCAGGAACTTGCCACCCTGATAAAAGACCAGGCAGCGGCCGTTATCTCCACAAACTATTATTTAAGTAGCTTGTAGTGGTGACAGGCCATGTACTCTGTGGCAGTGTGTGTGGAGCCCTTTTCCTTATTCCCCCATGACATGGCAAGTCAGTGTCATTGTCGGCTCTTAAAAACCATTATATTTGCCAAAGTCACTGCTGCTTGTGGTTTCCATAGGATAGTGTTTGCTGCTCCCGTGCCCTCTCTTATATTATCTAGCACCCCGCCTGGGAAGGCCCGCCTCACACTCTGAAAACAACTGGCTTAAAGAGATATTAAACAATATATGCTAGACAAAATGATATATTTAAAGCAAAGATTATCCTTAGAATAATATGTAGATGTTTTTTTTACAATTATATTAGTTCTTTAAATATTGAAAATAGTATAAAGGTTTAGTTTCTATAAAGTACTTAAGTTCCAATAAAGTAATGGGCACTGCCATGTTTGAACTAGTTTTCTATGTATCTCTGTGCAAACAAGGCTGTGTGGAAACCCTTTTAGATAATCCTATGTTTCACTCAACTCAGTTTATTTTATCGGCTGTTTTATATCTGTCCCTAATTGTCCTCAGCAAGAACGATAGGTAAGTGGAAACTTAAGTTAAAACATAGAGGAGCCCATTACTTTATATAGACTCAGTGAAACTTAGAAAACCAACAATTTAATTACATAAAAATTGAACAAAATAAATAATGAAAGTATATTGCAAAATTTTAATACATAATTAAGCATTTTATATTAAAAACTCATACGGTTTAATATCACTTTAACATCATAAAATTACTTATGGTACTAAACATAAGGCCAGATTACGAGTGTAGCGCCAGCGCTAGTAGTGTTAACATGATCGCGAGATAGCTGTGTTCTTTATGCTCAAATCCATAATACAAGTGGTGCGCTGTTCAAATTACCGCAAATTCGTTTGCGCAAATTTGAAAGTAAATGCAATCACATTTAACACTGAAACAAATAGTTTGTATGGAGGAAACAGTTGCACTAAACAATACTATTAACCCCTAAACTACCCCCATTGCATACTACCTCTTTACAACTGCCAGCCCCCCACTGCAAAGTAAAGCACTACACTATAAACCTCATAACCATCATATTTCCTGATTTGAATTTGAACATACGAATCACCCAATAGGAATGCAAAGGTATCCTTATATAAAAGGGGTACCTCGCATTAAAAATTCAATGTGCGGCTGCTGACCACATGAAGAAGAGGTCCTCCGTGTTCAAGATGTGAAGATGAAGACCACCGCTACCGCCGCCGCGGGGATGAAGATAAGAAGATGTTCCACCGCTGGGGTGAAGGGCTACTGCTGGGATGAAGATGGAGCGCCACCATCATCATTAGTAAGTACCACAGGTTTTTTTGTTAGGTTTTTTGTTTTTGTGGGTGTTTTTTATTTTTAAGATTAGAGATTTGTTTTATTTTCTCAGGGCAGCAAAAGAGCTAAATATCATTTTAAGGGCCATGCTCAGCCAAATGCACTTTTTAGAGGAGGTGTTATTTAGATTTTTTTTTTTTTTTGTTAATGCTAGAAGGTGTTTATATTTTTTTTCAGCAAAAGAGTTTGATCACTTTGGGGCCTATCTATCAAGCTCCGAAAGGAGCTTGACGGCCCGTCAAGCAGTTATGAAGCAGTGGTCACAAAGACCGTTGCTCCATAACCCTGTCCGCCTGCTCTGAGCAGGCGGACAGGAATCACCAGAAATCAGCCCGATCGAGTATGATCGGGTTGATTGACACCCGGCCACGAGTCTGCAGGGGGTGGCGTTGCACCAGCAGCTCTTGTGAGCTGCTGGTGCAATGCTGAATACGGAGAGCGTATTGCTCCGCATTCAGCGAGGTCTTGCGGACCTGATCCGCACTGTCGAATCAGGTCCACAAGCCCTTTCTTAAATAGGGGCCTTTGTGTCAATACTCTACAAAAGGCCCTTTTAAGGGCTATTTGTAGCTTAGTTTTAGAATAGTGTTTTTATTTTATTTTAGGGTATTAGTGTTTGTTATTTTTTATAATGTTAGGTTTTGTTTTTTCTTTGTAATGTTAGGATTTTTGATTTTTGTAATGCTATTTTTTTTTTTTTTAAAGTAATGATTTTTATTTTATTTTTTTTGTTGGTATTTTTTTTTTAATAGTAATGGTAGGTTTTTAAAAGGTAAGATTATTTTTTTTTCACATTCACAGGTAATTTTTTATTTTTTTTTAAAGTTAGTTATGTTTTTGTTTGATAAAGGTTACTCTATTTTGTGTTAACCTAGGGAGTGTTAGGTTAGGGGTTTAGATGTTAATGGGCTATTTTGCGGTGGGGGGCTGGCAGCTCAGGGGTTAATAGGGTAGTGTTTTACTTTGCGTTGTTGACTGGCGGTTTAAGGTTACTAGTGTAATGCTTTACTTAGTGGTAGGGGACTGGTTGTGTACAGTGTCGGCTGGTGAATTTTGAAGATGGTGGAGCACTAGACCCCACCCCTTGAAATAAAGTCCTGTGCCTTAAATGTAAAACTATGTGTATATGATAGATACGCACTTCACACACACAGGCACTCCGCACACTACACAAACATATTTGCATGCACACTATACATACACTCACAGACTATATACTATTTTGTAATGCATTTCCCATGAAATATAACATAATTCAAAACCAGTATATAACTGCCATAAAAATATAGGTCTATCCAGGGCATCAGGATCCCACATTGCTATTTTATTTTGATTAAAAAAGCAGGTACATTACCCAAACTATGTGTGTGTGTGTGTGTATATATATATATATATATATATATATATATATATATATATATATATATATATATATATATTGAATTATAATATAGTTCATAATAGAGTCCTTAGCTTAATAACAGGTAAATTGCCTCCCTTATGCACACTAGCTGCTTGTCTATAAATGTAAGTCTTGAATATAACTTGGCAGCTAAAAGGTTAACGAATGCTTAGCTTATCAGCACAGATGAACAGTTCCAGCGGCTTGTACTATGATTTTCCAGAAAAGAACACTAAAATAATAAAACCACATAATATAAGACAACATTTCACAATATAATGTCAATCATGCATTTCTTTTTTCTTTCTTTAACCCCTTAAGGACCAGTGACGTACCCTGTATGTCGCTGGCCTTTTTTTGGGACTTGATTGTTTTATACCGTGGTCTTGCCACCAGTGTTGAGACTGCTCTATTCCACAAAGCCTTCTGGAGGGAGGGCATTAATAGCGTGTTCTTGCTAGACTTGTGCTATTATGTCCTGAAAAAAACCCTTAATGACCACTGACATACAGGGTATATTGTGGTCATTAAGGGGTTAATAAACATAATTTAAATAACTTTTTTTTCTAGAAATACCATACTGGCTGTATGGAAGCACCTGCATAACTCAATACAGGACAGCACCATACCAAGCTATAGAATACTTTAATTAACCAATATATTTTTTTCTCTCAAATCAAGGCCAAGTCAAAACATCTTTAAATTATTTTATCCCAGATAAATTAAACTTGTTGAAAGCAGACCAGCAGTCTGGACCAGCATATAGAAATATCAAATAGTGCATTGCATAACAGAGAGCTTTCTGAAAATGTAAAAAAAAAACATAACTATCTTAAAAATTAAATAATTCAGCACCATTTAAATAGAATTAGTAAAATGAAAATATGAAAGCATGCCCAAGTTATCCCTGCTTTGGTCATAATGCAGTTAACATTCACATCCAATCAAATAATATGTTCAGGGCAGACCAGCAAAATATTTTATGTAGGAAGCACCAGGATTAGTAGCGGCATAAGCAACCATGGCGCCAAGTATATTTATAAATATTTTATTTCTTCTTTAAAGGACCTTAACTACTAACTAGCAAACAACTTATGAAAAAGCAATTTGACAGCACCGAGACACCTCTGTCTTCAGTCTGCATGCAGTCCTGCATAAGTTGCGATTCATAAGATATACAGAACCGCATGCAGACTACAGAGGTGTCCCGGTTCTGTCAAATTGCTTTTTCATAAGTTGTTTGCTAGTTAGTAGTTAAGGTCTTTTAAAGAGGAAATAAAATGACTGTGTGACTGAGACTCGTAATAAATATAACACTAGCTCACACAGAAAGTTAGGTTAACATTATTAGCAGCATAGCTCGCACTAACCTGAAGCTCTGCATCCAAGCATAGCAGCAGCCAGCAGAGTACTTAAATTCACACAGTTCTAGGAGCGGCAGAGGCGAGCTAAGCTAAGTAAATGTGTAATTCAAAAAAAGATCTATTTACTAATATATATCTGCTCTCCTCTCCCTCCAGTCCCTACTCTTACTCTACCACGGCCGGGTCAACTCAACTGCTGTAACTTCTAAGTTCAACTTCTAAGTTCTAACTAGTCTAGCCTTCTTCAAGTTAGTTCTGAGTCTTCTGACTAAGTTCTGAGTCTGACGTCTCTGTCTGCGGCTGCCACAGCAGCCACAGTAAACTGCCAAAGTAACTTGCTGCACAAAATAATTTGAGCTCCTCTCAGCTCAATGACTATCTCTGCAATGAGATTTTGCGCCGTTGAGCTGGGAGGAGCTTGTCAAGCTCCATCACGTGACTGTGAGTGATGACGCTCTACTGTGTCACTGGCTGCTGCCGATTGGTAAACAACACCTCCCACAAGTTCGCACAGGCTGAAGTGGGCGATCAACAGTGTATGGGGATGGGGAGGCTGGGAGCTGCGCAGCAGGCAAATTTAGGATGCGCATAGACACAGTGGCATATTTTAGCTACCGCACGTGCGGTTATGGGATAATATGGGTTAGTATAATAAAAAAAAAAAACTGTTTGGATTTTATTGTTTTTTGGGGGACAAAATAAATATAATTTTTCCAGTAGGGGGCTATTGGAAAAATTATATTTTTTTTCTTCAGTTTTTTTTTTCTTCTTCAGTTTTTTTTTCTTCTTGGGCTGCTGGGGGGGCACGTGCGAGTGTGCTCAAATGGAGGAGCCTCCACTGGTTGTGTAGGGTTTAATAGTGTAGTTCAGACTTTGTGATGTGGGGGCTGGCGGTTTAGCGGTTACTAGTGTTGTGGGGACTTAGCGATGGGCTGTGTGGTGGTTTAGGGGTTACTAGAGTAGGGGTCTTATGGCGATTCAGGTTAGATCGCGACTAGAGTGTTAGGGTTTTATTTGCCCCCTTTTTTTGCTACATTGAATTCTGAGGGGTAATAGGTTAATGTGCAAGCGATATTGTAAGTTCGGCTTTTTGCGCAAGTTGGGTTAGCACTGGAGCGATATGTTTTTACTTTCAACTCGTAATACTAGCGCAACCCGACTCTGCAAAAGGTTTACCACTAGCGCAGTTAGCGCTCTAGTGAAAGCGCTAGTTAGCACTCCATTTGTAATCTAGTCCATAATGGACTAGATTACATGTGGTGTTTTAACTTGTACATGTATTACAATTTGAAAGCAAACGTGACCGCACAAGCGCAAACTAAACTTGCACTTGTCGTGTTAGCGAGACTGAATTCTTTGCAAAAAGAGTTAGGGCTAAATAAAAAGTTGCATAAAACACAACAGAAATACATTAAAATTAAGTATTGCACTCATATATATACTATCAAATAAAAAATATTCATAGAAATATTAATAAAAAATATTTATAAGGGTTAAAAGGTATATGGTTTATGACAATGTATTTGAATGAAAATGGCTATAATGGATATATACATACATATGTATGTCTAAATATGTGTGTGTATGTATGTATATATGTATATATAGATATGTATGTGAATATCTGTTTTTTTATGTTTATATGTGTATATATTTCACAAATATGCATATGTATATATACTTTTGAGGCTTTTTCACTCAAATACCTGAAAACAAGATAAAAAAAATTAAATACATTTTAATATTTAATTATAATATTTGATAATGTGTTTTACTGTGTATGTACTGTAAATATTTTACATTATAATGTTCTTCACATAGGGAAAAATCTCTCTCTCTCTCTCTCTCTCTCTCTCTCTCTCTCACTCTCTCTCTCACTCTCTCTCTCACTCACTCTCTCACTCTCTCTCACTCTCTCTCACTCTCTCTCACTCTCTCTCACTCTCTCTCACTCTCTCTCACTCTCTCTCTCTTGTGTATTTATACATACTCTCTATCTATCAGGGGCGGACTGAGATCAATCAGGGCCCCCGGGCAAAAATTAAGGAAAGGGCCCCCACTGTCTCACACTGACCCAAATTTATGCAAATGAACAATGTATCCTCCATGTCCTGCCCCCACCAGGGCCCCCAACCTCCAGGGCCAGTACCCCCAGCATCAAGAGCCATGAACAGGGCCCTTAACCTCCAGGGGCCAGACCCCACACTCCATGGCCCTCACAGCAACAGACCCCCAACAGGACCCCCTCATTCTAGGCCCCCCCCCAATGTAACAATTCCCACATCCTAGCACAAGGTCCCTCACTAAACCCACACTTAACTACTTAGTTACTGAAAGGACAGCTTTCAACCCCAGCTTAAAGGGACATGAACCCCCAATTTTTTTCCTTTCATGATTCAGAAATAGCATGTGATTTTAAACAACTTTCCAATAGACTTATTTCATTTGCTTCCTTCTCTTGTTATCCTTTGTTGAAAGATTTATCTAGGCAAGCTCAGAAGCAGCAAAGAAGCTAGGTTCTAGCTGCTGATTGATGGATTCATATATATATATATATATATATATATATATACTGATTGTCATTGGCTTACCCATGTGTTGAGTTAGAAACCAGTAGTGCATTGCTGCTCCTTCAACAAATGATTCCAAGAGAATGAAGCAAATTTGATAATAGAAGTAAACTGGAAAGTTGTTTAAAATTGTATCCTCTACCTAAATCATGAAATATTTTTTTGGGGTTTCATGTCCCTTTAAGCTGCACACCAGGAGCCATGGAGATGCCATTTGTGGGCCCCCCTACATGCTGGGCCCCCGGTCCAGGTCCTATTTGTCCGGCTGATCAGTCCGCCCCTGCTATCTATCTATCTATCTATCTACAGGGCCCTCCACTAATATCAGTAAATATGATCAAAGAAGGCTGTAAAATGTTGTCTTTATTGTTTAACCTTTTGATCTTATGTTAAATAAAATCCATAAAAATACTCTTCTCTCATGGATATCAAACAATTGCAAACGCAACACAGGTTTATCCAAAAAAATAAATATTTGTTAAATATATGTGTGGCATAATTATTGGCACCCTTTTAGTCAACACTTTGTGCTACCTCCCTTTGCCAAGACAACAGCTCTGGGTCTTCTCAAACTGAAAATGCTTGAGTTTGTTTTTGAATGAGAGTAGAGGCTTTTTTTCTTGAAACCCTTCCAAACAACTTGTGGTGATGTAGGTGATGTCGGATTGTAGTTTTGAATAATTTCTGACCCCAAGACGCAATTAACTTCTGCAAATCTCCAGCAGTGATCCTTGGAGATATTTTGCCCACTTGAACCATCCTCTTAACAGTGCATTGATACAATATAGACACAAATCCTCTTCAAGGTTGATGGTGGAAATTAGCTTTTCCAATGATTTTGCTATTTTCTTATAGCCACTTCCTATTTTGTGAAGCTCAACAACCTTTTGCCACACATCACATCTATATTCCTTGATCTTACCCATTGTGATGAATAATTAAGGAAATTTGGCCTATGTGTTACCTCATATTTATACCCCTGTGAACCAGGAAGTTATGGTTGAACAATTTCCTGTTCTTAGTCACCCTGGTGTCCTAAAGCATTTAAACTATCGATAGGAATATACTTAAAATATATTTTTCTCATATGAATTTATAGGAGTGCCATACTATAATTGGACATGGTATTATTCTTGTTATGGTCTTTGAAATGTGTTTTATTGGACTCATATAATTTTATCACTTATATACACTAAACAGTTATGTTTATCCAAGCAGAGTGAGCTTATATAAATTTTAAAGATTAACTAAGACAGTTTTGCACAGGTGAAAAGTCATGCTCGAGCCTTTTATTAATCATTTACAATTTAGTTTTATTTGTTTATTCCTTCACATCCTTGGCATGACTGAGTAGATACATATAAGTTACCCTTTTCCCTGCTAGTGGTATTTGATTAACAATTTAACATTCCCAATAACTGTGTGGAGTAATTTATATTTAGTGATCTTACACATTTTTTAGCTTTAGATGGAGCAGCAAGAGCAAGACGGTATAGCCTCCACCAATGGTGGTCCATAGACATTGATGCTTGCTGCCAGAGATTCCCACAATGGATCCCAAACATGGACAAACATGGGGCCTGATTATCAGCTGCCCCTTATCCCCCCTCCCAACGACAAAAAAAAGCTTTTTTTTTGCATGTTGCAAGATGCCCCTTATAGAATGTAAATAGGGTTTGCTGTAAGGGGAAACTTTGTTGGGGAAAAAATAAATACAAATCAGATTACCCTATTTTTAGCACATTGCATCTTACATATGATTTTTTTTATAAGGGTAATGTGCATATTTCGACAAAATAATAATTTGTATTTTTTTAATATTTCAATAATTTGCTTTGAAGATAGTAATTATTAATCTGTGCTAAGCCGACTGTGTTAGTCCTAAATTGCGAACCATAATGGGAGTATATTTTACATTCCTATGTTCTTCATATAGAAATAATGTAGGTCTATGATTAAGGCTCACACCGAAATACATAAGACCACTTATTTACTCTCATTTTTCCATGGGGTTACAATGTTTTTAATATGATGGAATAAAGAATTGTTTTTTTTTACAAGATCCATTGATTATATATATTTTTATTTAGAAAATAATTAACTTTTATTTAAAAAAAATAAATAATAATAATAAAAAATATATATATATGATAATGTACATGTAAAATACATATCTATATATGTATAGGTATAGATATACAAATATATATATATATATATATATATATATATATATATATATATATATATATATATATATAAATAAATATAAAAACATGTATTTAAGAATAAAAAGGACATATTCTGCTATATGAAGAACATTGGCCCATGTGTGTCAATGTTTGGGATCCATTGTGGGATTCTCCAGCAGCAAGCATTAGTGTCTATGGACCGCCCTTGGTGGAGACTATACAGTGTTGCTCTTGCTTCTCAGGGGACCTCTGATGTTCTTTAGTCAACCTAGGAGATCATGCCCAGGTTATGGAGTCACATTCGTTTTTAAAATGTCCGGCATTTGCTTCTAATGTTTAAATAGACCAGTAATATGTAAGGATCATGCTCTCAAATAACAATGACAAGCATAGCACAATGTACAATTACATAGTGATTATTAGTGAACAAAGCCTTTTAAAATCAATACAGTTTGCTTCCTAGATTACAGGTTTCACTCTTTTTGAATACAGGCTAGAGTGTCTTAGATTACTACCCAAATAGGCAAGATATGCATAAAGGGTATCTTGATATTCTAGCAGCAAAATGTGTAAGATCACTAAATACAAACTAATCTGCAGAGTTCTTGTGCATGTTAAATAGTTAATCAAACACCACTAACAGAGAAAAGAGTAAATTATATGTATCTACTCAGTTATGGAAAGGATGTCTGTAAAATGAAAGTCATATATTCCATCAACATAGCCTCATACAGAGGAACACAATTTACCTCTCATTTTTAGAGAGCAGTTTGTAACAAACTTGGCATCATTATTTCTCTCTCATCCTCATACCATCCTCAATCTACTGGTCAAACGGAGAGAACTAACCAATCTTTAGAAACCCTACTTCAACATTATATCTCTGTTTCTCAAGACAACTGGATTTCATTACTTCCTCTGGCAGAGTTTGCTCAAAATTCCAGGGTTAATGCTACTATTAAAACCACATATTTATGCTGCATTTGAGTATCATCTGCATTCCTTTCCAGTAGTCCTACCTCTTTCCAATGTGCCCACTGCTGACTGACGTATTTCCACCATGCTTCGACGCTGGAGACATATTCGTCAGGTCTTATGTACTTTAGTCTCTTCTTATAAAAGAGCTGCAAATCAGTTTCATGTCAGGTACCCATGATCGGAATTGGGAAACAAGTTTGATTGTCCATTAAGAACCTTTGATTAAAGCAAGTATCCACTAAGCGGGGCCCATGTTTTATTGAGCCTTTTTACATTCTTCAGCTGGTAAATCATGTGGCCTATCATTTGGCTCTACCCTTTTCATCACATATTCACCCAGTTTTTCATGTTACACTTTGAGACTTTTTTTCACAATTGTTATTGCCCTGAGTTTATCTTCCCAGGTCCCTTTATTGTAGATGGTTCTTCTGAGCATGAAGTGGAGATCATCATTACTGATTGTTAGCGTTGCATACAAGGTCTCTTATATCTTGTACATTGGAAGGGTTACCCCATCACTGAGCACTCTTGGGTTTCTGCTACAGAGTTGCATGCTCCCTTTCTTGTTAAGGCTTTTCATCTGTTATATCCTGACAAGCCTAGCAGTCCTGGAGGGGCCCATGAGGGGATCTCTGTCAGAGCACACCTCAGGTTCTCTTAGCTATTCTCAGGTTTTATTGCTTCTCTAGCTTTTACTTTGCACAGTGTAGCATTCCTAGAACCCTTGGTCGCTATTTGCTTACTGTTCTGGCTATTTCCTGTGCAACCATTTTGGGTTAGTGCACCCCGTCATTTCTAGCACTACTTAGTTTAAATAGCACACTTCTTTTGATTCTCCTTTCCTGTGTATTGGATCTTGCATTCATGGGTGCGCTATTCATTCTGCTGGATATTTCGTTGCTGACTTAGTTTGTTTGGATTATTCTCTTGTCTGCTGACTGCCCGGACTATTGGACTGCCTATTCTCTGACTTGAATTTGTGTTGCCTTAGTCCCTTTTCTGCCACTGGGTCCATGCTGTATCATGTGGCTTTGGAATTTCTTACCAATCATTCTAACTGACGCTGGGATAAGAAGACTACTGGCCAGGTAATTGGTTTGAGAGGTAGATCTCCTTGCAGGCCTTGACAGAGAGAGGGACAATTAGAGAAGAATATATAGAAGTAATAGAGAGTGGTTTTTTTTCTAAATTAAACATATATAGTGATATGTACACGTGGTCTCTAAAATTACAGAACATGCACAAAATATTAAATAAGTTCATATGAAAATTATTTATTAAACTATTATTCTCGCTACAAAACTTGAAAATCTATAAAGTGGTTCAGTTATTTATTTGTGACAAAACTTTGTTTTATGAAGAGAGAGAATATTTTTATAAACTAAACACAGGGTCAAAGGGGCATATTTATCAAGCTCCGTATGGAGCTTGATGCCCCTTGTTTACGGCGAGCCTGAAGTCTAAAGACCGCTGCTCCATAACTTCTCCGCCTGCTCTGTGGAGGCGGACAGAAATCAATCCGATCGAATATGATCGGGTTGATTGACACCCCCTGTTTGCGGTTGATTGGCCGCAAATTCCCAAGAACTGCTGGTGCAATGATAAATGCCGACAAGGTATGCTGTCGGCATTTATCGATGTGCGGCAGACATAATACACATGTCCCCTCGCACATTAATAAGTAGGCCCCAAAGTTTGTTACTTGAACATTTGCATTAGAGCAATATGTACATGGAGTAGCTAGCTATAATACAAATGGTGAATGTACTTCCAGAGTTTGTTTTCAATAGCACTGTATGGCAGCAGTGATATGCCGAAAAGGATTATAAATCATTGCAAAGACTTGGCCTATAAGCCCCCCCCCGACACACACACACAAATAAATGTCATCCAGATAAATGATTTGCTCCCTATACAGACAGAACATATCACTTCTCCATTTGTAAGGGACTGAATTTTGTTGCTCACTAGCCAATTTCTTTAAAGTCATGTCTGGTACAAAGTTATCTAATGGCACTGATCACAGATTTACAAATATGTAAGGGTTTGTGGCAGTTTGGAGACAGATTACTGTTACACAACAGGTTTTAATGAAAGGGACGTGTTCTGAATAGAGTCTACAATTTTAAACAACTTTTTGATTTATTTCTGTTAAAAAAATGTGCTTAATTCTCTTGGTTTTGTTTGTAGAAGGAGCAGCAATGCACTATTTAGAGTTGAACACATTGGGTAAGCAAATGACATGAGGCATACATGTGCAGCCACCAATCAGCAGGTAGCTCCCAGTAGTGAATTGCTGCCCTTTACCCTACCTAGGTATGATTTTCAACAAAAGATACCAAGAGAACACAGCAAATTATATAATAAAAGTGAATTGGAAAGGTGTTTAAAATTGTATATTCTGTCTAAATCATGAACATTTTGTTTTATCTATACTGTCCCTTTAAGTGCTATTGCAAACAGTTTCTTGCTCCCATAATAGCTATTGCAGGTATTTGAGAGATGTCACTGGGCTGAGTGTAACTTAGTTTAATAGAATTTTAATCACTGGTGGATTGCATTTGTTTGTAACAAGGTTGCCAGTATGTACTGGTTCTATCTTCAAAAAATATGATAGAATTGATATTTACCACTATCTTGCCATTTGCTAATTTCTGAGGCAATTTTGTGGTTACTTGATACTGCACATAACATATTCATCCTTATCCCACACAGCTGAAATAACAAGCAATCTTCCAACTTAGATTGTCTTTTCTACAAATGTATTTGTTCTTAAATTCTACACATAACAACATCAATTCTAAAATAAATCTTAGCTCAATAAATCATTACCATCACTAATGTAAGGACATGCATTTGGAGACTTCACACTGCAAGTGTTATACTAATGCATGTTTCTATACAATCCATGTAATTGCAAGGTACCTTTGTTCCCTTTTAATTTATCCCCTAAGCAAAAAAACAAAGGGGTCTAAACAAGTGTCAGCATTTATAAATAGGAACTAGTTCATTAACCAGACTTAAAGGGATAGTATACACTCATTTTCATATAACTGCATGTAATAGACACTACTATAAAGAATAAGATGCACAGATACTGATATAAAAATCCAGTATAAAAACTTAAAACTTACTTAGAAGCTGTCAGTTTAGCTCTGTTGAAAAGGTAGCTGGAAAGCCCACTACAAGTGGCAAATAAGACACTACCCCCCCTCCCCCTTCTTTTGCATATGAAAAGACCCATTACACAAACAGCAGCAAGCTGGAAAAGGTAGCTGACGGTATTCACATAAAACTTTGGGGCTTGGTCTGAAAATCAGAGCAATGTTAAGAAAAACTATACATTTATTTTTTTTTAAAAACTTTATGGGCTATATAAATAGATCTACAAAACATTTATGCAAAGAAAAAAATGAGTGTATAATGTCCCTTTAAGAAAAAAAATACAGAAGCTGAAGAGTTAAAAAGCACTAATATACCAACATATCTGTTCAGTGTAATGAAGCTAAAAGTTGAGAATTGGAAATCCATAAACAATGATACTAAATGTATGTATGTGGGGTTTATAATAATCTCTCACCTTTTGCAGAGCAATGGAAGTCACAGTTCATTAAAACTGAGAGAAAGAAGCTACTTAACTATAAAGCCCAGCTTGTAAAAGATCTAAACCCTGGTATTTATTGCCCTTTTGCTGGCTACTTTGTAGAGGCTCACCCATCTGACAGGTAAATTCTTTGTATTTTCAATGTGATGTCTTTTTACAACTTCCTAATTTCTGATAATTTGTCTGATTTCACCTCACATTTCCTAAAAACCTGTTTTTTTCCTTGTTTTTTTTTTGGTGTGAGCAGGTTAAAGGGACACTAAACCCCAATTTTTTCTTTCATAATTCAGGTAGAGCATGCGATTTTAATTAACTTTCTAATTTACTCCTATTATCAATTTTTCTTTATTCTCTTGCTATCTTTATTTGAAAAAGCAGGAATCTAAGCTAAGGAGCCAGCCCATTTTTGATTCAGCACCCTGGATAGTGCTTGCTGATTGGTGGCTTCATTTAGCCACTAATCAGCAAGTGCAACTCAGGTGCTGGACCAAAAATGGGCCGGCTCCTAAGCTTATATTCCTGCTTTTTAAATAAAGATACAAAGGGGCCCATTTATCAAGCTCCGTATGGAGCTTGAAGGGCCGTGTTTCTGGCGAGCCTTCAGGCCACCTTTAAGGATAAGTCTAAATTCTATCCCATCCAGTCCAGAGGACAAATTATTGAGACTTTTCACTCTCGGGTGGAACGAGATCTACAGATTCTCAATGATAATTCTACAGGTTACACCCACAATTTGCCTATCAGACTAAAAAAGGCTATGAGTACACTACAAAATAACACTAATATTGTCATACGCCCGGCTGATAAAGGTGGCAGCATTGTTGTTCTAAATAGATCGGACTATGTGGCAGAAGCCCATCGCCAATTGAATAATCCACAAGAGTACACTCCCCTTACGACAAATCCAACAGCTAGATTCAAAAAGGATCTTCTTGGAATTTTGGATGACGGTGTTGAACATGGGTTTCTTAATGAGCAAACTGCTTCATTCTTATATGTTCAACATCCTAAGATACCCATATTCCACCTTTTTCCAAAAGTCCACAAATCCCTTATTAATGTCAAGGGTCGCCCCATTGTTAGTGGGGTTGATTCCCTACTAGAAAGACTTTCATCCTGGCTTGATAGTATTCTACAGCCTTTGGTGAACACCTTACCATCCTTTACCAAGGACACAAAACATATTATCAACTTATTGGCTAAACACAAGTGGAATGACAACTTTGTATGGGTGACAATAGATGCAGTCTCCCTGTATTCTTCCATACCCCACACAGAAGGTATCATGGCTATAAAATTCTTTTTAGCCAATTATACAGAGTATACTGAGGACTTTCAAAACTTCATAATTCGTGTATTGGAATTTTTACTCACTCACAATTTCTTTTGTTTTGAGTCCAATTTCTATCTTCAGAAAAGGGGTACAGCTATGGGGGCAAAATTTGCCCCCTCATATGCTAATCTCTACTTAGGCTTTTGGGAGATTTACCACATCTATGGAGACATCAATCCCTACAGGTCCTCTATATATTTTTATAAAAGATATATAGATGACCTGCTATGTATTTGGTCAGGTCCTTCAGAAGATGTGCCCAAATTCATTTCTTGGCTGAATCAGAATGAGTTGAATCTCAGTTTTACCTTCACCTCTGATCCAGTCAATATAGATTATCTTGATCTCACACTTACTGGTAACTGTAATGGCACCATTTCCACCAAGGTCTTCCGTAAACCAATATCAGGCAATACACTTTTACATGCTACATCTTGTCATCCCACAAATACTGCTTTTTCTGTGGCCAAAGGCCAATTTATGCGCATTAAAAGAAATTGTAGTAGGGAGGAAGATTTTGAACATGAAGCTAACCTATTGGAAAACAGACTAAAATTGCGAAAATATCCTAAAAGACAAATAAAACAGGCAAGACAACAAGTTAACCTCATCCCCAGAGAGTCAATGCTACTTGATAAATACAAGAATACAACAAGCAATTTTCAGGGTATTCACTTCGTCACAGAGTACAGTGCTCAATACACCGAGGTCTGCAACATTATCAAAAGACATTTTCCTCTTCTAATTGCAGACGACAAGCTCACAGGTGTAGTGAAAAATGGCATTAGATGCTCTTACAAAAAATGTGCCACTTTGGCTTCAATTCTATCACCTACACAACTTAGATCTACAACACAACCTAGTAGCTCTTGGTTGAGACATCAGGGCATGTATAGATGTGGTCATAAAAAGTGCAAGCCATGTGACTATGCTCAAATTACGACAGAATTTAGATCCACTGTAACTGGGACCATCTATCCTATAAAATCCTGTCTAAACTGTACCAGCACCAATGTCATATATCTTGTCACTTGCATCCTTTGCAATATTCAATATGTTGGTCTCACGTCTAGGGACGTTAACTCTAGAATAAGAGAACATATCTCCTCCCTGACTAGGGGTACGGCTACAACTCCTTTAGTGCAACATTTTGCCACCAAACATAACTGCTGCCTTAATTCGTTTAGATGGGCAGCCATTGAAAAAGCCAAAGTCCCTATGAGAGGGGGAGATATAGACAAAGTTCTAGCTAAACGTGAAACCTTTTGGATTTTTCAATTAAAAACCAGACTTCCTCAAGGGCTTAACTCCAAATTTGATTTGATCAACTTTTGGGAGTAGATGTCTATATGTCAATGTATAGGTCAATTCATAATATATATTTTGACAAATCAATCTTCCTCTACTGTCCTATTCACATTCAAGTACATATGTCCGTAGTCCTTAACCCTGACTATTTTCATTTGGGACTAATTGTTAATACATGCATACTCAATGTACTTTCTATTCTTCAATATATTGCTGTCCATTTGATTCTTGTTTATAGTGCCCATATCGCATGTACCATATGTCTCATATAGTGTGATTCATAGCTGCAATTCATCTAAACTTAGAATCTGCTGTGGTTCCTTTATATTCTTCCGACACAATCTTTAATCTAATATATTATATATATACAAAAATATAGCATTACAGTTTGTGTACACTACATTTTTCTTTTTGTCTTTATTAGACTATATACAGCACCCTAATTTGTATAGGGTGTATGCGATATCGTACACATATACTTTTATATATGTGCTATATGTGTATTCATTAGTCCCCTCTATTTTTCCCTCTCTCTTCTTCTCAGCCTCTTCATTCTCTTTTCTTTCTTTCTCTCCTTTTTAATTTTCCCCCTCCCCACCCCCTTTCTATTCTCCATTCTTCTCTTTCTCTCTTCTTTTCTTTTGCATAGCGACATTGCGTGTTTAAATCATTATATCGATATTTTCGCCTATGTTCACGCATTGTCTATTTGGCAATCATTTAATAACATTATTTAATAACATTAAGTATCTTGCATACTATCTTACATATATTGTGACTATATACTTTTTTCCATGTGAACACTTTAAGTGTCCCATATTGCTGCTTCTCTGTTCCCTCTATCCATTTGCTGATTTTCCAGTTTCTTTCTTCTCTTCTTTTCCGTTTTCTCTTTACTTATACATCATATAGGTTTGCTTTCTTTTACCTACCCCCTTGCTCTAAAATATATTCTGACATGTATAGGGTTAACTTTTATGTTCATGCTAAATGTGTTGAAATGGGCGTTTGTTGTTTTTTCTTTGAAAGTGTTTTTAGCCAATTGAATCACTTCACACCTCCTTTTTAAACACTGCACAGGTATAGCACCTTAGGCTATGATTACGGCATTTCGCCGAAACATGTAAGCCACTGGTGCTACGCTCATCTCTCCACTTACTTTCTGGCTGATGTTGTGTCTGTGTGAGCTGTGTCTCACTTCAACTTTTAAAAGAATCGAATAAAAGAATTTGTTTTATTATAACCTGGGACTCCATCCTTCTTCTTCTGTGAGCCTTCAGGCTCGCCAGAAACACCTGTTATGAATCAGCAGTTCAAAGAACGCTGTTCCATAACCTGTCCGCCTGCTCTGAGGGGGCGGACAGAGATTGCTTGAAATCAAATACGATCGGGTTGATTGACACCCCCTGCTAACGGCCAATCTGCAAGGGATGGTGTTGCAAAAGGAGTTCACAAGAGCTGCTGGTGCAATGCTGAATGCGGAGAGCGTATTGCTTTCTGCATTCAGCGATGTCTTTCGGACATGACCTGCTGATCGGATCATGTCAGACAGACTTTTCATAAATAGGCCCCAAAGAGAATAAAGAAAAAAATATAATCTAAATAAATGACAAAGCTGCTTAAAATTGCATGCTATATCAGTATGATGTGTGTGTGTGTGTGGGGGGGGGGGGGGTTGAATGGTGTCATGGGTGCAGCAAGAAGCTGTGTTTGATGTGATGTGGCCTTGGTTGCCGTAGGTGTAACAATACAGGTGCTAGGTTGGCACTGCAACATCAGAGAATGTGTGTGTATCTGCAGCTGTTTCCTTTAGCATGAATATTTACTACACACAAAGACAAACACTAGACACACACTACATAAACACTACAAATGTAATAATATCTTATTATACTGAATATTTGTTTGTTTTTTCATACAGATATATAAAGGAAACCAACATAAAAAATGATGCTGCTGAACTCAACAACCTTATCAATAAAACGTGTGAAATTGTTACATGGACACCAAAGCCTGGAGCAGTACTTGATCTTGGAAAATGTCTGAAAAACCCAACCGATAGGTAATTATTGATAGCGAAAAAAATGATCCACAGGAAACCACCTCTTCAAACTTTAATATGTAAATTAAAAGGTACATGGGCACCAAGGCAAGGTAGGGAAAGGTCTTACACGTTTCGGCAATGCATAGCCGTAATTATAGACCATACATTAACAGGTGTCGAGAGTAACTTTTGTATATTTTTTAGGTAATTATTGATGTTACAAATGACAATTCACATTACATTATGACTTTCCATGCCAGTCTCATGATGTGCTGAAGTTCACTTTATTGACCACATTATCTAGACTTCCTGTTGATCTTGTAACGCATCACTTTTCTGCCTGTTAAGGTGCAAATATTAGCTCTCCCAATGCTGGCAACAAAAATAGCCGAGTGGCACAAAGAGCCGCCTTCTTCCGCATTCAAAGATGAACGAAGCCTCTGAATACACATAACTTCTGTATACACCTTTCCATTTTCTTCAAAATGTGGAGATATTTAAATTCACTGAAACTGACTATGAATCATTTTAATTAGAATCAGCCTGAGAAAATATAAAAATATAGCAAAGAAAAAATGACTGTATCAAAAAGCAACAGATTGTATCCATACATTATGTCAACACAACAGATAGAATTGATAGATAGATAGATAGATAGATAGATATTACTTATTATTTAAAGGGCCTCTGTTCAGTATGCTTTGCCCTTGCGTTGTCTCAGACCTGTTTGTGAGAGTTCCTGTGTATTACCTGGCTGTCTGACGTCCCTCCAGGTTCCTGATCCCTGGCTTGTTCCTGACTCTGCTGTCTCCTTGTTACTGATTCCGGCTCGTCTGACTACTCGCTTTGGCTCCTGACTCGGCTCGTCTGACTACCAGCTCTAGTTTTGACTCCTGGCTTGTTATTTGACTTGTGGACTTTTTATTATTTTTTGCTATTAATAAAGGTGTGATTATTTTTGCATTTCTCATCTCAGTCTGATTCCTGGCACCCTGACATTATGCAAGGGCCATGAATCCTGATGGTGCTAATAATCCACCTTTACCTACCATCATTTCCAGGATGGATGAACAGGATCACCGCTTGGATCAATTTGCACTAGCCCTGCAAACCCTGCTGACTCGCACTGCACATTTGGACCAAAGTGTCCCGCAAAGTATGGCTGCTCCTGTTTCCGCTGCTGCACCTAGTCCTACCAGGAGCATGTACGGTTCTGCACCTCTACCTCAGCAATATGGAGGTGATCCTATTCAGTGCAGAGGGTTTTTGAACCAGGTGGGCATTTACTTTGAGATGTTACCTCAGGCTTTTCCCTCTGACAGAGCTAAGGTGGGATTTCTCATCTTGTTACTCTCTGACACAGCTCTTGCCTGGGCTAATCCCTTGTGGGAGACTAATAAACCTGTGATTTCAAATTACCCTCAATTTGTGGCCTCCTTTCAAAGGGTATTTGATATTCTGGCTAGCTCCTCCTCTGCTGATAAATGACTCATGTCCATTCAGCAAGGTACAAGATCTGTTGCTCAGTATGCCATTGAGTTCCGTACTTTCGTCGCAGAGGTAGGTTGGAACAATGAAGCCCTTGTTGCCGCCTTCTTTCATGGGCTCTCTGATGCGATTAAAGATGAAGTTGCTGACAGAGATGTACCAGAGGATCTTGAGGCATTGGTGTCTTTTTTGATCCTAATTGACATCAGACTCAGAGAGAGGCCCTCTTTCAAGGAGTGCTTGTTGACTCCGGTGCTGCGGGCTATTTCATTGACAGTGCTTTTGTATCAAAGCACTCCATTCCTGTTTTGCCTCGGTCCATTCCGCTTGCTATTGAGGCCATTGATGGCAGGCCCCTTCAGCCCACACTCGTTACTCACAAAACCGCTCCATTATCCATGGCTGTTGGGGCTCTCCATTTTGAAACCCTCCAGTTCCAGGTGATAAATTCTCTGCATTTTCCAGTTGTTCTGGGTTATCCCTGGCTCCAAAAGAACAATCCCAGTCTCGACTGGCACAGGTCCGAAATTTTGTCGTGGTCTCCACAATGTATTTCCACTTGTCTTCGGAAACCAGTTAAAGTCTTGTGCACTTCTTCAGTATCTCAATTGCCAGAGGAGTACAGAGAGTTCCTATACATTTTTGACAAGGTGCGTGCCCAGAGGCGTAACTAGAAATCTCAGGGCCCCGGTGCAAGAATCCAAGAAGGGCCCCCCTGGCAAATAATTTTTTTCAAACATCTGTATGAATGGATATTTTGTGTGTGTTTGTGCATGAGTGGATGTATTTGTGTTTATGGCTGTCTGTATTCATGTGCATGTATGGGTATTTTGTGTGTCTGTCCAGTCTATGTATAGACTGAACGCACACACAAAATACACATACAAAGATACAGACAGCCATAAACACACATACATCCACTCATGCACAAACACAGACAAAATACCCTTACATGCAGATACAGACACCAATCAACACAAATATATACACTTGCATGCGCACACACTCAGACACAGGCGCCGATCAACACAATTATATATACAAACATATACACATACATTCACGCAGATACAAACACCCATAAACACAAATATTTAAATTTATTTGTAAACAATTTAATACACTTCAGCAGGTAAAGTGGTTCATTGGGAAAAAATTAAAGGTGAGAACATTTTTGAGTAAACTGTCCCTTGTAATCTCAGGAGCATATATGTACCAGTGGAGGCTGGCAAGGTTTGGCCCAGGTGACAAGTACAGTTCAGTAGCCCAGGTACATCTATGCCGCCCCCACCCCTCTGAAATTATATATTTAATAGTTAAAAATACAAAAAAGTGAAACACCAAGGAAATCATGAATAGGGATGTTAAATACAGAATTTTTATGATAAAGTTATCTAAAATAAGCATGTGTGTATGTGTAAATATATATATATATATATATATATATATATATATATATATATATACTGTGTATATATATATATATATATATATATATATATATATATATACTGTATATATATATATATATATTATATATATATATATATATATACACACACACAAAGACATAAATAGAAATTTTATATATATATATATATATATATATATCTATATATATACAGTATATATATATATATATATATATATATATACACACACTGTATATATATAAAAGCATTACACATTCACAAAATTTATGATTTATGGCCCTAATAAAATATTATAATTGATACCAAAGTGCTGTTAATAATGGTTAGCAACTTAGCATAATTTCCTTAAATTCTTTATTTTATTTTGCACACATTTGTTCAAATGTATTAGTAATTGAGCTTAAAGTGTAAAGTGGACATTACAGAGTTTTCTAGCGGTTATCTCTGCCCAATTGACCTTAACATGGATGGGTGCTGCAAAGACTTGATTTAAAACCAGGCTAAAAGAGCAGCAATGCAGTGCCAATATTTTTTTTGTTTTTTTTTGTTATTTGGCCCCTTATTAATTAATACATGAAAAGTAATTCAATTAAGTGAAATATGTATGCAATAACTACATTAGGGTCTTGTAAAATGGGTCTTGTAAAATGTTACTTATATAATCAGTTCCCCTGCTGTGCCTAACTTATTTCAGCGTTATAGAATAAAATGTGTACTGACATAGCCCCCCTGCCTCCCTTACCTTCTCAGTTTTTTGACTGTAAATTATCCCTGTCACTGTGCGTGTCTGTGCTGTCTCAAGTGCCGGTAGCACCGTACTCGGAGGTTAGCAGGAGGCCAAACCAGTGAAGAGAAAAGTATTTTTCTTTGTAGACAATTAGATTTAAGACATGTTCGGCTGTATCTAAAAACCTCCCTGGATGAGTACACAACACCCACCAGCTCCTATTTCCCCATTAATTGCTGCTAGCAGGCCCCTGTTAGTAGCGTGCTCTCTGCTCTTGTAATAAAAAAAAACTGTGTCCCAGCCTGTGGGCTGCAAGCAGCTTTTTTAGTACGGCTTTGGCCCAGGTGCAGACCGCTCCTGCCCTGTGTTAGGTAGTAGGGAGCTCTGTCACTAACTGCATTAGAGCAGTCTCAGCCTGCCCTGCATTCAGTATTGGTTTGCACACCTATATAATATGTAGGCGCCATACTGTGGGAAAAACATAACTGTTAGTGCGGCCAGCCGGCAGTGTGTACATGAGTGACTGGTCTGCAGTGCTGACAGCTGCTGCTCCACTGGGCCCCCTGTAATAGCGCTCTCATTCTACACAAATATATATACATTTTTTAAAGGGCACTACTGTGCTCCCGGGATCACCCTTCTGTTTGCGCTACTCTGGGGACCAGGCCCCCTATAACAGCGCACACTGCACTTTCTCTTGCTCTTCAAAAAAATGCCTTATGCTATGTCAGCGCATCCTGTGCAAAGTGACCTATATTGACAATGTATGTACCTGTCCTGTACTTCAACTGGTTCTACACAGTCACTGTTCTGATTTAACAATGCATCATGTCTTCATTCAGCCACCACAGCGTTTAAACTCAGAGCTCTCCTCTGCAACTGCTGCTGTTACTTCCTGCTCTGAAAGCCTGCACTGCAGATTCACACACACACCGCTCACTGACTACACATGCAGTCAGGAGCAGTTCCTTCTCGACAGGGCACCGGCTGAGCTAAAAATCATAATGTAGTGGAAAATGCAAAAAAATAAACAAATAATAATATATATATTTTTTTAATAAAAAAAGTTTGTGCTGATGGCGATGCTGAGGGCCCCTGCACCTTCAGGGCCCCATCGCAGCCGCAACCTCTGCATCACAGATAGTTACGCCCCTCTGCGTGCCGGTACGTTGCCTCCTCATTGGTCTTACGATTGTGCCATAGACCTGCAACCCGGAGCCATTCCTCCCCGGGGCCGGGTTTACCCTCTCTCTCTTGCGGAGAACTGTGCTATGGAGGAGTATGTTGCTGATGCTCTGTCATGAGGGATCATCCGCAAATCCTGCTCTCCTGCAGGGGCTGGCTTCTACTTTGTAAAGAAAAAGGGTGGCGAGTTAAGACCATGCATCGATTATAGGGGTCTTAATTGTCTAACCATTAGGAATGCTTACCCTATTCCGCTCATTACGGAACTCTTTGACCACCTCAAGGGAGCTACGGTCTTTTCTAAACTTGATTTGAGAGGAGCGTACAATCTTGTTAGGATCAAGGAGGGCCACGAATGGAAAACAGCATTTAACACCAGAAGCGGGCATTATGAGTATCTTGTAATGCCCTTTGGTCTATGTAATGCTCCTGCTGTTTTCCAGGAATTTATTAATGATGTCCTACGAGATATGTTGCAACAGTGTGTTGTGGTGTATTTAGACGACATCCTCATACACTCACTCACACTTGAGGCTCATCGTTCTGATTTTACAAGGGTTCTTCAGAGACTAAGTGAGAACGGCCTGTTTTGTAAACTTGAGAAATGGGAGTTCCTTCAGACTCAAGTAACCTTCCTAGGTTATGTTATCTCCGTTGCAGGGTTCTCCATGGATCCTGATAAGTAGTCTGCAGTTCTGCAGTGGCCTCACCCAGTTGGTCTTCGGTCTATTCAACATTTTTTGATGTTCGCCAATTACTATAGAAAGTTTATTTAAAACTTTTCTTCCTTGGTCAAGCCTATCACAGACATGACCCGTAAAGAGAATGATCCACTCCATTGGTCACCTACTGCCATTAAGGCCTTTGATAGTCTTAAGACTGCCTTTGCTGCCACTCCAGTTCTGGCTCATCCTAACACTGCCCTGCCTTTCATTCTTGAGGTCGATGCATCTGAGACTGGAGTAGGGGCCCTCTTGTCTCAACATCCTACGCCTGATGGTTCCTTACATCCATGCGGTTTCTTCTCTAAGAAATTGTCTCCAACGAAATGCAATTATGAAATTGGCAACAGGGAATTACTGGCCATAATTTTGAGCAAGAACCAAATAATTTGGTCTGTCACTCGACAATTCTGGTAGCCAGGTCTTCATTCTGATGTTGCTGCGTATGTTGCCTCCTGCTCAGTTTGTGCACAGAATAAGACTACTCAACGTCTTCCTCTGGGTCTTCTTCAGCCTATTGCTAATGGTGAGCATCCTTGGACACATCTTTCCATGGACTTTATTGTCGAACTCCCTGTTTCCAATCGCAATACTGTTATCATTATGGTGGTTGACAGTTTTTCTAAAATGTCACATAGCATTCCCTTGAAGAAGCTGCCTGTCGCTCAGGAGCTTGTTTAAATTTTTACCCAGGAGGCCTTCAGTTTACATGGGTTACCCAAGGAGATAGTGTCGGACCAGGGTGGCCAGTTTGTCTCTAGATTTTGGCATTCCTTTTGTGCTCAAATGGGGATCCAGCTTTCCTTCTCCTAGGCATATCACCCTCAATCCAGTGGGGCTGCGGAACAGTCTAATCAAGCTCTGGAACTGTTTTGCCATTGCTATGTCTGAGATCACCACAATAATTGGTCTGAGCTGTTACCTTGGGCAGAGTTTGCTCTTAATAGTGCTATTAATGCTTCCTCCAAGTTATCCCCGTTCATGGCGAATTATGGGTTTCATCCATCCTTGTTGCCCGATTCATTCATGTCTCAGGGTATTCCGGCTTTGGAGGAGCATCTCCGGCAACTCCGTTCCACATGGGTGCAGATTCAGGATTGCCTTTATCGTTCTATGCAGCGTCAATAGTTCCAGGCTGATCGTAGGTGGCTGCCCGCGTCTTCCTACCAGGTTGGTGACAGGGTTTGGCTGTCCTCTCACAACTTGAACCTTTGTGTGCCTTCCAATAAACTGGTTGCCCGTTATGTTGGTCCTTTTTGAATGCTCTGACGGGTCAATCCTGTGGCCTACGCTCTTGACCTTCCTCCTGCAATGCGCATCTCCAATGTTTTCATGTCTCCCTCTTGAAACCATTGGTTTGTAATCGGTTTACCACTGTGTTGCCTCGTCCCTGTCCTATCTTTGTTGACAACCATGAAGAATATGAGGTCAGCAGCATTATTGACTCTCGTATGTCCAGAGGCCGCGTACAGTATTTGGTTCACTGGAGGGGTTACGGTTCGGAGGAGCGTTCATGGGTTCCCTCCTCTGATGTTCATGCTCCGGCCCTCCTCCGTGCCTTCCATGCCCGTTTCCCCAATAAGCCTTTTGTCCTCCCATGGGGGAGGGGTCGTTGAGGGGAGGGTACTGTCAGGGTTTTTTCCCTGCTTTGTTTGTCATGTGCTGCTGGCAGCCATTTTACTCAACTCTCTTGCTGACTCTGGTGCATAGTGTATCAGGCTGCTCATTTCCTGCATGCCCTTTTATGACCAGACTGGTGTACATCATCCAGGTTGCAATCTCAGAATTGTGATGTCATCACTTATTATTTAAAGGGCCTCTGTTCAGTATTGCCCTTGCATTGTCTCAGACCTGTTTGTGAGAGTTCCTGTGTATTACCTGGCTGTCTGACGTCCCTCCTGTTTCCTGATCCCTGGCTTGTTCCTGACTCTGCTGTTCTCCTTGTCCCTGATTCTGGCTCGTCTGACTACTCGCTTTGGCTCCTGACTTGCCTCATCTGACTATTCACTTTGGCTCCTGACTCGGCTCGTCTGACTACCAGCTCTGGTTTTGACTCCTGGCTTTATTTGACTTGTGGAATTTTTATTATTTTTTGCTATTAATAAAGGTGTCA
This sequence comes from Bombina bombina, assembly GCF_027579735.1. Taxonomy (NCBI): domain Eukaryota; kingdom Metazoa; phylum Chordata; class Amphibia; order Anura; family Bombinatoridae; genus Bombina; species Bombina bombina. The sequence continues at coordinate 749,170,645 of NC_069503.1, read as the reverse complement.
TTATTTTTGCACTTCTCGTCTCAGTCTGATTCCTGGCACCCTGACAATATATATATCCAAAACACACATAGTATGCTGCCCAGTCCTAACTCTGCTGCGTGATACCAATCTCAATATGCACACAAGTCTCCGTTTGCGATAGAGGCAAAGAAATGAAGTAGCAAACACGTACCTTTAGTGTTTCTTCATGTAGCTACTGCTTATTGCGACTCCAGATTCAAGTGCTTAAGGGCTAAATCAATGCCCGTTGCGAGTCAGCCAACCCGCTCCTCCCAGATCCTCTTAGATCCTTATGCTTATCCACTGCTGCATCCCAAACATAAGTATAATGGTTATAACTGACACTATCTCCTCCTCCCTGTGACCTCTCACCACAATGATCGCTGTATTGACTAATAAAATGTATACCTTAATACATATGCTAAAAGCAATAATTGAACTACTTGCTATTCTTAATAGGTATAATAGTTTATTCACAAAAGAAAAGAACAAACTTAAATAATAATGTATAATAACTTGTTTACATAAAAATAAAATAAATCACTACATCACCAGATCATGCATCATATATGTTCCACTTTGGCTGGGGATTCCCGTCACTGCAGCCCGAACAATATAGGGATTCTGGGAGTTTCAACTTAATATCCACACAGCATCTTTGCCCGTGAATAGAGAATCCGAAAAGAGGAAGTCCCAGCTCTCCTTTATACTGTTGCTGAGATAATACTGTGTATATAGTTCCTCTTTTCATAGCTGTGTACGTGTCATTATTTGTGCTGAGAGTTTATTATTCAGACAAATGTTCTTGGCATCTTAATAGTGTACGTGTTTGTGGTTCCCTGTTAAGCAGACTTAATTCTTGTCAGCAGTCAGCATTAATAATTATATAAGCATGGGGCATTATAACAACTAGTTAAGGACAGGTCTTCAACTAACATATAGATCAGTTAAAACATTGGTTCATCCAACAATTCACTCATATATGGCCTGCCATATCACACATGTATCACAACCGCTCAATGCCTAATAGACAGATACCTTGCTGCTAAGTAGTGAGCATATAAAAAGTTAATGAAAATGGCAGATGTGGTATAGCCATAGGATAAAACTTCAACTTTATTTAATCCATTAAAATCTCCACCAAAGTGCAATAAAAGTAAGACAAACTCGGTTTATCCTATGGCTATACTGCATCTGCCATTTTCATTAACTTTTTATGTTTGTGTGCGTATATATATATATATATATATATATATATATATATATATATATATATGTGTATATATATATATGTTGGAGAAAAAAAAAGAGAAGAAAAACGATGGCACCACAAGTGTTGTTTATTAAGTTATGTATAGATAACCTGTCAGATAATGAATAATATCTCACTATATAAGGATGTAAAGTAAGACTGGTGCTGTACACAAAAGAGAAATTAGAGACACAAGGGCCAGTGAACCACTGGTAGAGTGTGTACTTGAATAGCACTCAACAACACTATAAATGGGTAAATAATATTGTAGTGGAAGAGAAGTTATTGTTATTCTTCTCCGGATGAAGGGGTTAAAACTTAACTTTTATTATCAAAGATAATTAAAAAACTAAATAGAACACAAAAACACAGAGTAAAAATATCCTGTGCAGCACAATCACAGGGTAGCTGTATCGCCTGTTGTGGAAACGTATCACATTTATTATTGTGGTATTTAGAAAACCAGTATCTGAATATCTCCTAACTGGAGTTTCTCGCCTTACAAAATTATCTTCCCACCAGTGGCGTCACTAGGGTTGGTGTCACCCGGTGCGGTAAGTCATGGTGTCACCCCCCCCCCCAGAAAGCAGACACACACAAAAACACAGGCAAACACACATGTAAACACTCAGACACACTTAAAAACATACTCAGATGCACACACAAACACTCGGAAACACACTCAGACACACACACAAAAACACTGAGACACACAAAAACTCAGACACACACATACAAAATATGTAAACTGCACTGCATTAATTATGAAGCTCATGCCTAGAGCTGCTCCATGGCTCAGCAGAGCATCAAATGAAAGATAAACAGAGCACTCTAAAATAAATCACTGAAGAAAAGGTTTAGGTGCGCAAACTATGAAAATTCTGCTCTCTGACTCTGTTCCAAGTCTGTCAGTGCACAGCCCTGGGCCGCATGTCACTGAGCATTGAGCACAGATAGGCAGGCAGGTTTAGGCTAGCAGCGCAACTTTGCAAGCCCCACGGCACACCCACAACATTCATAGTGAAATTGGGCAGGGGAGGAGCAAAGTACAAACAAGGAAAAGCAGCCGGGAAAACTATTTGTTGAAATTGCAGCACTGGCTCAAGGGGCAAAAAAATTGTGTGTCTACAACTTCCCCAGTCCCACTAATGTTCCCAAATGCCAGCCTCTAATAAAATAATCTATGCATCTCAGCATAGTATTTTTTTGAATTTCAATAAAATTTAAAAAAAAAAAAATTTTTTTTTTGGTGTCACCCCCTGGAGGGTGTCACCCAGGTGTGGCCCGCACCCCCCTAGTGACGCCACTGCTTCCGACGGTGAGGAGGGGTGTGCCACAGTATTGTAATGAAATAGTGTAGTAGCAGAGCCACTTTCAATCACATAATATATAGATCACATATATGTTTAATAAGTAACCAGATCTAAGACAATATATCTCACTTGGAACTGAGTTCCTAAAGGCAGTATTCGTTAGATTGTACAAAATCCTATATGTGAGATGGGATACTTAATTGCAAATAGAGTGCATACCAAGCTTAAATGGTCGGTGGATTGGGGATACTAACATAGTAGCAGATGCACAACTGGTACAAGGAGTTAATTACTAATAATCTCAATCCGGTTTCATAAACTGTCTTCCAGTGGTAATGACAGTTATCTATGGATATGATACTAATATTCATAACCAGAGGTACAAAAAGGCATCAATGTTGTACATAGAGAGCCTCAATGGGCATATTGTGTGACTATTGTGCTAATAGGCAAGCTTGCCACGTAGCCTTAGGTGCTAAATTGGTAAAACTGACGTATCAGTATCCCATGCTAAAGAGGTTAATACGGCATTACTCCATAATGATATATGACTGGCAACATATTAGTAAGGCAAGTGTGGTAATGGGTTCCAAGGGGAGATTATTAAATGGTCTACCGGTTAGTTATGTAAAAGCAGAACACAACACACTAACATTCCCTAATATATGGAGACACCAATTGTCTGCCAACAATATATTACAATAGTGAATAGGTTAGTTCAGCTAAGCATAACTGCTGGTAATGAGTGACTCGCAAATATTCTAGATAGAAAGTTTCCACAACCAGGAGTAAAATATTTAGACTACGGCGCCACCATTTGTCTGCCAAAAAATTACAGCTAAGGTAAAATAAAACTATGTGCACAGAGTAAACTACAACTGCAAGTTAAAAAATGTGTAAGAGAGAGACTGCTACGTCCCTGCTCCCCCTGACATGTTTCGCTCTATGGCTTTATCAAAGGTGGGGCGGCCTCCTTCTCTCCAGGTTTATATTGGCTGAACATCAGTACACGTCAAGGTCAGAGAGGAACCAAATAGGTTCAAATGCATACTGCATGTGGATAGGTCGAATAGGGGGGTGTGAATGCCGTGTCACACTGAATGGAATATACAGAGCAAATACGGGTAGCCTGGCAACTGGGAATGCCATGTGTGTATGTATGTGAGTCACATTAAGTGTGGGCATACGGTATAAGGATCTGACTAGGAACACAAAATGGATTTAAATAAAATTGCAATCATAGATGAAATACGAGTTGCCTAGTAACCAGAATTATACAATTGTATGTGCATATATGCAAATAGCATTATGCATGAGTATGCGGGATACCGGTCTAACTAGGAGCAAAGGTTGAGTTTGAATGCAAATTACTGTCATGGGTATAATATAAGTAGAATAAATACCAAGTGACTAGAGTACCCTAATGGGCAATGAATAAAAATAATACAATATCTCACAAAAGTGAGTACACCCCTCACATTTTTGTAAATATTTTATTATATCTTTTCATGTGACAACACTAAAGAAATGACACTTTGCTACAATGTAAAGTAGTGAGTGTACAGCCTGTATAACAGTGTAAAATTGGGCCTAAAGTGTCAATATTTTGTGTAGCCACCATTATTTTCCTGCACTGCCTTAACCCTCTTGGACATGGAGTTCACCAGAGCTTCACAGATTGTCACTGGAGTCCTCTTCCATTGCTTCATGACGACATCACAGAGCTGGTGGATGTTAGAGACCTTGCGCTCCCCCACCTTCCGTTTGAGGATGCCCCACAGATGCTCAATAGGGTTTAGACCTAGAGACATGCTGGGCCAGTCCATCACCTTTAACCTCAGCTTCTTTAGCAAGGCAGTGGTAGTCTTGGAGGTGTGTTTGGGGTCATTATCATGTTGGAATACTGCCCTGCGGCCCAGTATCTGAAGGGAGGGGATCATGCTCTACTTCAGTATGTCACAGTATATGTTGGCATTCATGGTTCTCTCAATGAACTGTAGCTCCCCAGTGCTTGCAGCACTCATGCAGGCCCAGACCATAACACTCCCACCACCATGCTTGACTGTAGGCAAGACACACTTGTCTTTGTACTCCACATACGCTTGACACCATCTGAACCAAATAAGTTTATCTTCCAGTAATCCATGTCCTTAGTGTGTTTGTCTTCAGCAAACTGTTTGCAGGCTTTCTTGTGCATCATCTTTAAAAGAGGCTTCCTTCTGGGATGACGGCCATGCAGACCAATTTGATGCAGTTGTGGGCGTATGGTCTGAGCACTGACAGGCTGACCCCCCCACCCATTCAACCTCTGCAGCCATGCAGTACTCATATGTTTATTTCCCAAAGGCAACCTCTGGTTATGATGCTGAGCACGTGCACTCAACTCCTTTTTCGACCATGGCGAGGCCTGTTCTGAGTGGAACCTGTCCTGTGAAACCACTGTATGGTCTTACCCACCATGCTGCAGCTCAGTTTTAGGGTCTTGGCAATCTTCTTATAGCCTACCTAGGCCATCTTTATGAAGAGCAACAATTCTTTTTTTTCAGATCCTCAGAGAGTTCTGTGCCATGCTGAACTTCCAGTGGCCAGTATGAGAGAGTGTGAAAAGAAGCAGTAGTAATTATTTTGCTCATTTAATCCTTTCGGATGGACACAATCTAATAGGTAAATCCACCTGCATTCAGCCCTGAGTAAGGCTTGTTCTAGCTTGCCCCCTATTATGCCTATAGAGATTTTCTCAATCCCTTGGCATTTAATATCTTGGGGATTGGATTGATGATGTAATAAAAAATGAGAAGCGACAGAGGTAAGCACTTTGCCCTCTTCTTGATCTTTTGTTGCATTTTTTATATTTCTGACATGTTCTTGTAGTCTGACACTTAGTTTTCAACTGATCATGCCCACATGGATTTTGGAACAAGTACAGTACAACAGTGACGTGCAGTGAGGTCAGAGGCTGGTGAGGCAATGGCTATGATACGCGCAGGAAGCACACACACACACACACACACACACATATATATATATATATATATATATATATATATATATATATATATATATATATATATATAGTAAAAGCAGAATGCACTCCAGGCGTATAGTGGCAACAACCCAGGGTGCAGCAAACTACATACTGTATAAATATATATATATATATATATATATATATATATATATACACACACACACTCACTGTATCAAGCTCAGCACACCCAAAATGATACACAGAAGGCAAGCTCGGGTCAAATATTCTTTAATGTGAAAACAAATTAAACAGGCTCATAGCCAAATGTTTCAGCTCTAACACAAGTTTTCTTCAAGTGGAGGCCACACAGTCTGTTTCCTTTGGTTTCACATTAAAGGCGTTTAAAGATTATTTGACCTGAGCTTGCCTGTTGTGTATCATTTTGGGTGTGCTGAGCCTTGATACAGTTCTCAATAAAACAAACTGTGAACAAGTCAAGGGTTCACATAATTATGTAATCACCCTAGATATAAACAAAACATTGAAGGGGACTGCACTCTCAGACTGGACTGGGTAAATATCCAATGATCCTGCAACATCCATAGCCCTGGTTGCTCAATAGCACTCACAGGTATCTATACTGTCCCCAGAGTCCCAAGCAGTTACCCCAGGCAAGTCTGGGTGCAAGGCCAAGAGGGAAAATTACAAAACAAATTAATACAACATACAGAGGGAGTCCAGCACTCTCTTGCAAGCTCTCAGCTAAGATTAAAAGCAAAACTGGAAGAGTTAGTTAATGCATCTGGACAAATGGGACAACCCCAGGTACCACGTCAAGGTATCTCCCAAAACCTGGGTACCTAACACAGCCACACAATGCAATCTCTCAATCAAACAAACTGGTCAATGGTTCACAGACTTATGTGGGGTTAACTGCCTTGGACTCTGGGGACAGTATAGCTACATGTGAGTGCTATTGAGCACCCAGGGCTGTGCATGTTGCAGGGTGATAGGATGTGTACCCAGTCCAGTCTGAGAGTGCAGTTCCCTTCCCTGTTATATATATATATATATATATATATATATATATATATATATATATATATATATATATATATATATATATATATAATATATATACAGGGAGTGCAGAATTATTAGGCAAGTTGTATTTTTGAGGATTAATTTTATTATTGAACAACAACCATGTTCTCAATGAACCCAAAAAACTCATTAATATCAAAGCTGAAAAGTTTTGGAAGTAGTTTTTAGTTTGTTTTTAGTTATAGCTATTTTAGGGGGATATCTGTGTGTGCAGGTGACTATTACTGTGCATAATTATTAGGCAACTTAACAAAAAACAAATATATACCCATTTCAATTATTTATTTTTACCAGTGAAACCAATATAACATCTCAACATTCACAAATATACATTTCTGACATTCAAAAACAAAACAAAAACAAATCAGTGACCAATATAGCCACCTTTCTTTGCAAGGACACTCAAAAGCCTGCCATCCATGGATTCGGTCAGTGTTTTGATCTGTTCACCATCAACATTGCGTGCAGCAGCAACCACAGCCTCCCAGACACTGTTCAGAGAGGTGTACTGTTTTCCCTCCTTGTAAATCTCACATTTCATGATGGACCACAGGTTCTCAATGGGGTTCAGATCAGGTGAACAAGGAGGCCATGTCATTAGATTTTCTTCTTTTATACCCTTTCTTGCCAGCCACGCTGTGGAGTACTTGGACGCGTGTGATGGAGCATTGTCCTGCATGAAAATCATGTTTTTCTTGAAGGATGCAGACTTCTTCCTGTACCACTGCTTGAAGAAGGTATCTTCCAGAAACTGGCAGTAGGACTGGGAGTTGAGCTTGACTCCATCCTCAACCCGAAAAGGCCCCACAAGCTCATCTTTGATGATACCAGCCCAAACCAGTACTCCACCTCCACCTTGCTGGAGTCTGAGTCGGACTGGAGCTCTCTGCCCTTTACCAATCCAGCCACGGGCCCATCCATCTGGCCCATCAAGACTCACTCTCATTTCATCAGTCCATAAAACCTTAGAAAAATCAGTCTTGAGATATTTCTTGGCCCAGTCTTGACGTTTCAGCTTGTGTGTCTTGTTCAGTGGTGGTTGTCTTTCAGCCTTTCTTACCTTGGCCATGTCTCTGAGTATTGCACACCTTGTGCTTTTGGGCACTCCAGTGATGTTGCAGCTCTGAAATATGGCCAAACTGGTGGCAAGTGGCATCTTGGCAGCTGCACGCTTGACTTTTCTCAGTTCATGGGCAGTTATTTTGCGCCTTGGTTTTTCCACACGCTTCTTGCGACCCTGTTGACTATTTTGAATGAAACGCTTGATTGTTCGATGATCACGCTTCAGAAGCTTTGCAATTTTAAGAGTGCTGCATCCCTCTGCAAGATATCTCACTATTTTTGACTTTTCTGAGCCTGTCAAGTCCTTCTTTTGACCCATTTTGCCAAAGGAAAGGAAGTTGCCTAATAATTATGCACACCTGATATAGGGTGTTGATGTCATTAGACCACACCCCCATCTCATTACAGAGATGCACATCACCTAATATGCTTAATTGGCAGTAGGCTTTCGAGCCTATACAGCTTGGAGTAAGACAACATGCATAAAGAGGATGATGTGGTCAAAATACTCATTTGCCTAATAATTCTGCACTCCCTGTATATATGTATGTATATATATATATATATATATATATATATATATATATATATATATATATATATATATATATATATATATATATATATATATATATATATAATGAAATTTATATTAAACCAAACCAAATAAACTGCTGTATTTTGTTATAGACACTTTTATTTTATTTTTTTAGCAGTCAGAAACCATATCAGTATGTATTTTATTAAAGTGAAAGTGTTAAACTTAACAAAATTAAGTAGCTTTCCTGTATGTCATTTGAGAATTTTATTTTTAGCAAAGTAAACTAAATATTATGCTTTTACCCCAAGATAAATGGTATTCTCACACACATACAATATATAATTTATCTTGGGGTGAAAGCATAATATTTAGTTTACTTTGCTAAAAAAATACATTTCTCAAATGACATACAGGAAAGCTACTTAATTTTGTTTAGTTTAACACTTTCACTTTAATAAAATACATACTGATATGGTTTCTGACTGCTAAAAATATAAATAAAAGTGTCTATAACAAAATACAGCAGTTTATTTGGTTTAGTTTAAAATAAATTTCACTTTACAGTAATTTGTGCAGTTTATCAATATTTACTTCATTGTTAGCTCAATGTATTTTTTTTCAAAACTTTTGTGTCATCCATTGTGTCCCCCTCTGTGCAAATACAGACTCAAAAGGGTGTTGTATATTTTACAAGTATGCTAAATTTAGTTTTGTATAAACGAGAGAAGAGACAGATGCGCCACATGGCCCAATATTGTTTGATCCACAAAGGTTAAACGATCAGGTTGTGTTAAATTAGACTCACAATCTGAGTCTAATTTAACACAACCTGATCGTTTAACCTTTGTGGATCAAATAATATTGGGCCATGTGGCGCATCTGTCTCTTCTCTCGTTTATAGATTACCCTCTTGGATCCAGGCCGGGTCCGCTACAGATTGCTGCCTTAATATCATTTCATTTCACCATTCAAAAGACTTTCTATTATATTTTTTTCCATGTTCAATTGTTTTAATATTTGACCAATAGTACATTATATGATAATAGTTTATACTCTTCACATTGTGTCTTTTTGGTGTACACTATATATATTATCAAATACATCACATAGCCTATTGAGTGCTAACCTATTAGTCGTATAGACATAAATTTAGTTTTGACCATGGTACAGTGTCAGACTGTTTTACACAAACCATAATCATTAATATGAGGCATGTTCTGATTGAATTAAAGTCATTAGAAGAAAGGCCCTAGTTTCTAAAGCCCCTCAGCAGCATTTAGTTACCATACACATAGCAAAACCAGTATCAGTATCAAGACCTCACATCCCCTCTACTGTCAGATAACAGGCAATAAATCATGGTTTTCACTGGGGTACTACAGATAACTGTGAATCAGTGATGTGCAGTCATAGGAGGCAGGTGAGGCAACTGTCCTATGTGTGTAATTACAGTTCATATATATATATATATATATATATATATATATATGTGTGTGTGTGTGCTTCCTGCGCGTATCATAGCCATTGCCTCACCAGCCTCTGACCTCACTGCACGTCACTGGTCGGGTTTGGTCATCTTTCTCCTTGCTTTTTTTTCTTCTTGAGTAAGTCCATTCGGTTGGTATTTAGAGCTCTGGATCTGGCTTTTTTAATACCTCTTCTGCTGTATCCTCTATCCAACAGTCTCTTCTCCAGATCTTTAGCCTGTGTTTTGAAGAGTGTTAAGTCACTACAGTTTCTCCTGATTCTAAGAAATTCCCCTACTGGTAGGGATTTAGTAGTGCCAGTGGCATGGGCACTGGTTTTGTGTAATAAGCTGTTAGTGGCAGTGGGTTTTCTAAATAAGTCAGTGTGAATTTTGCAATCTTCATCTTTGAATATCGTCAGATCCAGAAACTCTATCTTGGATTGACTCATGATATACGTTAATTTAATATTCAACGTGTTGTCATTTAGTTTACACAAGAATGTCTTTAATTCCTCCTGGGTTCCTTCCCATAAAAAAACATGATATTGTCTATGTAACGAATCCAAAGTGGTATTTAATTGGTATCATCTGTAAAGGTGTCAGAAAATACACATTGTCTCTCCCATCACCCTAGGAAGAGGTTGGCATATGTAGGTGTGCATGCTGTGCCCATTGCCGTGCCTTGTATCTGTAAATAAAACTGGTTGGCAAAAGTGAAAAAATTATATTTGAGTACAAATTCCAGTAGTTGAAGAATGAAGTGATGATGAGTAGGTTTTTCCTTAGAACCCTCTTCTAGGAAAAATTGTTCCGCTTGGAGTCCTCTATTGTGCGCTATGGAAGTGTATAGGGACTCAACATCCGCGGTTATCAACCAAGTTTCTTTCCTGACAGTAATGTTGTCAAGCCTGTGTAATACTTGCATTGTGCCTTTCACGAAAGAAGGGAGGGCCTCTACAAATTCCCTCAACCTATGATCAACATACTGACTGGCACGTTCAGATAGGCACTCGTTGCTGGATAAAATGGGTCTACCCGGGGGGTCTCAATATTTTTGTCTACCTTTGGGATGAGGTAAAAGGTATTGACTTTGCGTTCTTTAACAGAGAGAAATTTGGTTTCATCATAATTAATTACACCCATAACTTGAGCTTCTTTAATAATGTTATTGTATATTTTGATATAAGCTTCACTGGGATTATTAAATAATTTCCGATAGCATTGTTTATTTTTAAGTTGCTTCTCAACCTGTTTAAGATACATCACTGTGGGCCAGATGACAATATTGCCCACCTTGTCTGCTTCTCTAATTATCACATCAACCCATTTTTGTATCGCTTTAAGTGCCAATTTCTCTTTGGGAGTTAAGTTAGTGAGTGGAGGTCCAGTTTTGATCTGGGAGATTTCATGATAGACTACTTGATTAAATACTTCAAGTTGTGGAGAAGTATTATATTTGGGTACAGAAGTCGATTTTTGATTTGAGATTTGTTCTCCAATGCACAGGTTCATTGCTACTTTCATTTATCAGACTTTCCAGGTCACGTAAGGCTAGTGCATCATCCTCTGTCATGGTGGGATCAGATTTTTTGGCAAAGAATTTCTTTAGGCTTAGTTTGCATACATATAATTGAATGTCTTTAATGGCTTCAAATGTATTTAAATTACCAGTTGGACAATAGGATAGACCCTTAGATAACACTGATAAATGGGCGGGGGTTAGTTCATGAGATGAGAGATTAATAACTTTTAAGGATTTAGTCTCATTTGAGAGAAGGGGCTGGGTGCTCTCCTCAAAGAGCGGCCTCCCCTGTGGTACGCTCTGGAATGGCCCCTTGATCTTGTTGCTCTTTTGTTTATATTTCTTTCCTCATCTGGTGGTTCAGCCTCTTCGGGTGTGCCAGAATCTAAAAAAGTATTTCTTTTGTTTCTAGATGGTAAACTGAAAGAGAGGTAGATGGTATAGGCAGTGTGGTACTATTCTCACTACTGTCATTGTCCTCCTCGTCTGTGTTTGACACATCACTCTGAATTGTATTGGCCTGAAATGATCTAGAGGTTTTTTTATAGAAATTCCTCCTTCTCCATTTGTAAACTTTTTGTTTCTATTTATAGTCATGAATGTCCCTAAATAGTTTGCCTTGTTTAGTGTCTCTAACGGCTAGATTTAGAGTTTGGCGTTAGCCGTCAAAACCAGCGTTAGAGTCTCCTAACGCTGGTTTTGGGCTACCGCTGGTATTTAGAGTCAGTCAGGAAAGGGTCTAACGCTCACTTTGCGACTTTTCCATACCGCAGATCCCCTTATGTCAATTGCGTATCCTATCTTTTCAATGGGATCTTTCTAACGCTGGTATTTAGAGTCGTGGCTGAAGTGAGCGTTAGAATTCTAACGACAAAACTCCAGCCGCAGAAAAAAGTCAGTAGTTAAGAGCTTTCTGGGCTAATGCCGGTTTATAAAGCTCTTAACTACTGTGCTCTAAAGTACACTAACACCCATAAACTACCTATGTACCCCTAAACCGAGGCCCCCCCCACATCGCCGCCACTCTATTAAAATTTTTTAACCCCTAATCTGCCGACCGCACACCGCCGCCACCTACATTATCCCTATGTACCCCTAATCTGCTGCCCCTAACACCGCCGACACCTACATAATATTTATTAACCCCTAATCTGCCGCCCCCGCTATCGCTGACACCTGCATATTTTTTTTAACCCCTAATCTGCCGCTCCGTACACCGCCGCAACCTACATTATCCCTATGTACCCCTAATCTGCTGCCCCTAACACAGCCGACCCCTATATTATATTTATTAACCCCTAATCTGCCGCCCCCAACGTCGCCTCCACCTACCTACAATTATTAACCCCTAATCTGCCGACCGGACCACACCGCTACTATAATAAATGTATTAACCCCTAAAGCTAAGTCTAACCCTAACACCCCCCTAACTTAAATATAATTTAAATCTAACGAAATAAATTAACTATTATTAAATAAATTATTCCTATTTAAAGCTAAATACTTACCTGTAAAATAAATCCTAATATAGCTACAATATAAATTATAATTATATTGTAGCTATTTTAGGATTAATATTTATTTTACAGGCAACTTTGTAATTATTTTAACCAGGTACAATAGCTATTAAATAGTTAATAACTATTTAATAGCTACCTAGTTAAAATAATTACAAAATTACCTGTAAAATAAATCCTAACCTAAGTTACAATTAAACCTAACACTACACTATCAATAAATTAATTAAATAAACTACCTACAATTATCTACAATTAAACCTAACACTACACTATCAATAAATTAATTAAATACAATACCTACAAATAAATACAATGAAATAAATTAACTAAAGTACAAAAAATAAAAAGAACTAAGTTACAAAAAATAAAAAAATATTTACAAACATTAGAAAAATATTACAACAATTTTAAACTAATTACACCTACTCTAAGCCCACTAATAAAATAACAAAGACCCCCAAAATAAAAAAAATGCCCTACCCTATTCTAAAATTAAAATAGAAAAGCTCTTTTACCTTACCAGCCCTGAAAAGGGCCCTTTGCGGGGCATGCCCCAAAGAATTCAGCTCTTTTGCCTGTAAAAAAAAACATACAATACCCCCCCCCAACATTACAACCCACCACCCACATACCCCTAATCTAACCCAAACCCCCCTTAAATAAACCTAACACTAAGCTCCTGAAGATCTCCCTACCTTGTCTTCACCACACCGGGTCCCGATCTGTCCAGAAGAGCCGCCGAAATCTTCATCCAAGCCCAAGCAGGGGCTGAAGAGTGACGTCCATCCTCCGGCTAAAGTCTGGATCCAAGCGGCGGCTGAAGAATTCCATCTTTGGGCAGAAGTCTTCATCCTATCCGGGCAGAAGAGTCGATCCGTACCGGCAAACATCTTCATCCAAGCCGCATCTTCTCTGTTTTTCCATCCGATGACGACCGGCTCCATCTTGAAGACCTCCGGCGCGGATCCATCCTCTTCTTGCGATGTCCTAAGTCCAAATGAAGGTTCCTTTAAATGACGTCATCCAAGATGGCGTCCCTCGAATTCCGATTGGCTGATAGGATTCTATCAGCCAATCGGAATTAAGGTAGGAAAATTCTGATTGGCTGATGGAATCAGCCAATCAGAATCAAGTTCAATCCGATTGGCCGATCGGAACAGCCAATAGAATGCGAGCTCAATCTGATTGGTGTGGTCCGGTCGGCAGATTAGGGGTTAATAATTGTAGGTAGGTGGAGGCGACCTTGGGGGCGGCAGATTAGGGGTTAATAAATATAATATAGGGGTCAGCTGTGTTAGGGGCAGCAGATTAGGGGTACATAGGGATAATGTAGGTTTTGGCGGTGTACGGAGCGGCAGATTAGGGGTTAATAATAATATGCAGGCTCAGCGATAGCGGGGCGGCAGATTAGGGGTTAATAAATATAATATAGGTGTCGGCGGTGTTAGGGGCAGCAGATTAGGGGTACAGAGGGATAATGTAGGTTGCGGCGGTGTACGGAGCGGCAGATTAGGGGTTAATAATAATATGCAGGGGTCAGCGATAGCGGGGGCGGCAGATTAGGGGTTAATAAATATAATATAGGTGTCAGCGGTGTTAGGGGCAGCAGATTAGGGGTACATAGGGATAATGTAGGTTGCGGCGGTGTACGGAGCGGCAGATTAGGGGTTAATAATAATATGCAGGGGTCAGCGATAGCGGGGGCGGCAGATTAGGGGTTAATAAGTGTAAGGTTAGGGGTGTTTAGACTCGGGGTATATGTTAGGGTGTTAGGTGCAGATTTAGGAAGTGTTTCCCCATAGGAAACAATGGGGCTGCGTTAGGAGCTGAACGCTGCTTTTTTGCAGGTGTTAGTTTTTTTTCCAGCTCAAACTGTCCCATTGTTTCCTATGGGGGAATCGTGCACGAGCAAGTTTTTGAAGCTGGCCGCGTCCGTAAGCACCGCTGGTATCGAGAGTTGAAGTGGCGGTAAATATGCTCTACGCTCCCTTTTTTGGAGCCTAACGCAGCCCTTCTCTGAACTCTAAATACCAGCGGTATTTAAAAGGTGCGGGGAAAAAAAAGCATGCATAGCTAACGCACCCCTTTGGCCGCAGAACTCTAAATCTAACCGTAAGTTCTTTAATATACTGGTCTAATTCCTTTTGGTTTTTTTATATAATTTTTCAAAGTCAGTATGAGTTTTAAATGTTTTTAATTTATTGTATTGTTCTTGAATTATAAGTTCCAATTTATCATACTTATCTTTGTTGTGTTTAATTGAAATGTTCATAAGTTCAACAGAACATTCAGTGAGGGCAGTTTCCCATTCTTCAGTTAAAGGTATGATTCTCAAATTCAAAAGCGGGGAACAGTTGAATCCTCAAGCCTCTACGTATCAGTTTTTGTTCTATATATTTATCAAAAAATTTGTGATCCCACCATACCTTCTCTTGTTTAAACATAATTGTATGTACTTCTTTGAGGGCAGACTCAAGTGACGATGCTGGAATTGTTGCCTCTACAGAGTTATTTTTTAACATATTGTCCAAATCTACAGTTCTTTTGGTTTGTCTCTCAGTTCTGTCTTTACTTATAATATCAGCTATTTTTAAGAAAAAGTTTTTATTAAACGAATAACAATCGGTCTCCACTGGGGTAAATATACTCTGAAGCATGTGCTCTATCATTTAAGGAAACTGTTGTACCCACAATATCAAGAATATGGTCTCAAGCAGCCACTTCCAAGTGGGAAAAACCAAGACCTCCATTGCACCCGGTTCCTTTCCTTGTAGGTCTTGCTCTAGTTGCAACTATATTAAAAAGACCAGCACCATTCAAGATCGCTTTGGACAAACACATAGAATGAAGAGCTGTATTAGTTGCACTACAAAGAGTGTGATATATGCATTGTACTGTACTTGTTCCAAAATCTATGTGGGCATGATCAGTCGAAAACTAAGTGTCAGACTCCAAGAAAATGTCAGAAATATCAAAAATGCAAACACAAGATCAAGAAGAGGGCAAAGTGCTCACCTCTGTCGCATCTCATTTTTATTACATCATCAATCCAATCCCCAAGATATTAAATGCCAAGGGATTGAGAAAATCTCCCTAGGCATAAGAGGGGGCAAGCTAGAACAAACCCTACTCAGGGCTGAATGCAGGTGGATATATATATATATATATATATATATATATATATATATATATACAGTATACAACAGAAATGAGTACACCCCAGTGCTATATCACTTAAATGTCAAATGATTTAAAATTGTATAACCTAACAGTAACTGCATTATGTCTAAGTTTTACAGTAGGGTATTTGCTCTTATGTAAAATTAAAAACTAGCAGTTTAGATTTACTATATTAAAAATACTGGCCTCAATGCAACACAAGTCAGTGAACCTTTCATTACTGAGATTTAAATCTTTTATTTTTTTCAATACATTGCATGTCCACCTTTATTTTTGGCGACAGACTCAATTGGCATGGAGGAGACCAGTGTCGTACAAATTTCTGGAGAGATGTTCTGCCGTTCTTCAGAGATATTTTTTTAGCTGCTCTTTGCTGGAGGGGTTGTGTTGCTCTACCATTCTCTTTAAAATACCCCAAAGGTGTTCTACTGGATTCAAGTCAGGTGACATACTTGGCCAGGTCATTGTTTTCACTTGTTTCTCCTTTAGAAACTTCTTTGTGATTTTGGCAGTGTGCTTTGGATCATTATCATGTTGGAATATTTGTCCTCTGCCAAACTTCTGGAGACTGGGAGTCATCTTGTCAGCCAGTATTTATAATAGGAAATACTCTACTTGTCAACTTAGAAATAAAACATATATTGAGAGGTGATACAATTTTGAATAATTTGATATTTAAGTGATATTGCACTGGGGTGTACTCACTTCTATTGTATACTGGTCTGATGAAGGGGTGTTTAACCCTCGAAACGTTACCTGTTTGAAGTGCCATTAAAGCACTTATTTTGCACAAATCTAGAGAGTGCATGCCTTTTTTCTATTTTTATGAGTATACTTGCCTGCACCCTGGTAGCTGTTCCTTAGGTGGGAGTGCGCTCTACACTTGAATACTATATATATATATATATATATATATATATATATATATATATATATATATGATATACATATATTGTGTGTATATGTATGTATGTGTATATATATATATATATATATATATTTATTTTTTATAGTCTTTACCTTTAATAATTTACTTCCTGCTGTATGTAAACAGACAATTAAACTTTACAACTTATCATCATCTGCATACACCCATAAAAATCGCATTATAAAACTATATTGTACCATATTATACACTGTACATTTCGCCTTATGTAAATTTCAAATGTACCAGTAACCTTTCTTCTACGATAAATATTTAAATATAATAAAATATGGTATCAAATGTTTTAACTTTATTGACCACATTATCTAGACTTTCTGTTGATCTTGTAATGCATCAGTTTGCTACCTGCTAAGGTGGAAATATTCGCTCTCTATACGAGACACGTGCATTCAGAGGTTTTGTTCAACTCCCAATGCTGAAGAAGGTGTCTCTTTGTACCACTCAGCTACTTTCATTTCCACATTTATTCTTGTGCAACAGCAATGCACTAAAATCTAGATCTGCACAGATTTTAGTGCATTGCTATAGCACAAGAATAAATGCGGCAACAAAAATAGCAGAGTGGCACAAAGAGCCGCCTTCTTCCACATTCAAAGGTGTGGAGATATTTAAATTCACTGAAACTGACTATAAATCATTTTACTTAGAATCAACCCGCTCCTCCCAGATCCTCTTAGATCCTTACGCTTATCCACTGCTGCATCCCAAACATAAGTATAATGGTTATAACTGATGCTATCTCCTCCTCCCTGTGACCTCTCACCACAATGACCGCTCAATGACTAATAGACAGATTCCTCACTGCTCCATAGTGAACATATTAAAAGTTAATGAAAATGGCAAATGCGGTATAGCCATAGGATAAAACTTCAACTTTATTTAATCTATTAAAATCTCCACCAAAGTGCAACAAAAGTCAGACGAGTTTATCCTATCTCTATACTGCATCTGCCGTTTTCATTAACTTTTTATGTGTGTATATATATATATATATATATATATTTATATATATATAAAGAGTACAGTAATACAGCGCTTGGTAGTAAACCCCTGAAAAACTAATACTCAGATCCTCAAAGAGCCCTAAACTGCTGCCCAAAATCCAAAAAGACCTGCAGGGGTCCCCACCCGTGCACGTCTACTGTTGGAGTAAATAGAAAAAATAGGTGCAAAGATAGGAAGTGGGCGCAAAAAAGGGAATCACTATGAGGATAAGGGCTGGGACATTAATGTATTAAATATAATATGATATGCACTAAGTACAATACACTTTAGATAATAGAAATTGTAGAATAGATATTCCACAAAATAAAAAATAAATAATAAAATAAAATACAATTCTAATAGGCTAAAAGAGCGAAGTGCATAAATAGTCACCTCACAAATGTAATTGGCAAGAGTCCATGAGCTAGTGACGTATGGGATATACAATCCTACCAGGTGGGGCAAAGTTTCCCAAACCTCAAAATGCCTATAAATACACCCCTCACCACACCCACAATTCAGTTTTACAAACTTTGCCTCCCTATGGAGGTGGTGAAGTAAGTTTGTGCTTGATTTTCTTTTGTGGTATGCTCTTCTCAACATTTTGAAGCCCGATTCCTCTCAGAGTACAGTGTTTGTCAGAGGGATGTGAAGGGAGTATCACCTATTGAATTCTATGGTTTTCCTTGTGGGAAATCATTTCATAGGTTCTCTGTTATCAGTCGTAGAGATTCATCTCCTACCTCCCTTTTCAGATTGACGATATACTCTCATATTCCATTACCTCTACTGATGTATTAATGTAAATTTCTAAATGTATGTATTGTACTTATATTTGCCATGAGTCAGGATTATGTATATTTCCTTTTGCAGACTATAAGTTTCAAAATTGGGAAAACATATTTAGGAAGTTATTTTTTCTTACCTGGGGTATAGTCTTTTCTTCAAAATTGACTGTTTTCATTCATTTTCGCGGGCAAAATTTAGGCTTGCGAGGCCGCAAAATGCCAATATTTATTGCATCATTCTTGGCGTGAAGGTACGTTTGGTGACGCAAATTCGCCATTTCCGGTGTCTTGGTTGATGAAAGGATCCTTGCACAAGGTTGCGTCTGCCATGATGCGAGTTGAGTCATTTCCGGATGTTGTTAGCGCCAAAAAATTTCATTTTGCATTGCACGTCATACTTGGTGCCAAATAATTTAATTATTTAAACTCCACTTCCTATATGCCTCTTGCCTTTTTCTATGCTCAAAGGGCTATGCTGTTGCATTTTTTTCCCATTCCTGAAACTGCCATATAAGGAAATTGATAATTTTGCTTTATATGTTGTTTTTTCTCTTACATTTGCAAGATGTCTCAATCTGATCCAGTCTCAGAAACCACTGTTGGATTCCTGCTGCCTGATAACAGTTCTACCAAAGATAAGTGTATCTGTTGTAAGTTAGCAGAGATTATATCTCCAGCGGTAGTATGTAACAGTTGTCATGATAAGCTCTTACATGCAGAGAATGTATCCATCAGTACTAGTACAATGCCAGTTATTCCTTCAACATCTAATGTACATGATATCCCTGTGAATATAAAAGATTTTATTGCTGATGCGATTCAGAAGGCTTTGTCTGCTATTCCGCCTTCTAATAAACGTAAAAGTTATTTTAAAACTTCTCATAAAGTTGATGAAATTTCAAATGACCGACAACATACTGATTTATCCTCCTCTGATGAGGATCTATCTGATTCAGAAGATCCTACCTCAGATATTGACACTGACAAATCTACTTATCTCTTTAAGATGGAGTATATTCGTTCCTTCTTAAAAGAGGTTACTTTGGATATTGAGTAAACTAGTCCTCTTGATATTAAAACTAGTAAACATTTAAATTCTGTTTATAAACCTCCTGTGGTTACTCCAGAGGTTTTTCCAGTTCCTGATGCTTTTTTCTGATATGATTTCAAAGGAATGGAATAGGCCTGGTACTTCTTTCATTCCTTCTGCTAGGTTTAAAAAGTTGTATCCTTTGCCAGCAATTAGATTGGAGTTTTGGGAAAAAATCTCCAAAGTTGATGGGGCTATCTCTACTCTTGCCAAATGTACTACTATCCCTATGGAAGATAGTACTTCCTTTAAGGACTCTTTAGATAGGAAACTTGAATCTTATCTAAGGAAAGCTTATTTATATTCTGGCTATCTTCTCAGGCCTGCCATTTCTATGGCTGATGTTGCAGCTGCATAAACTTTTTGGTTGGAAAGTTTAGCGCAACAGGAAACAGATCCTGACCCTTCTTGCATTCAACGGCACCAATACGCTCGCCTGACATCGCCTAAAATCATGGCCGCGGACCTGAATACGCTCTCCATATTTATATAAAAAGCTGTCAAAAAGCTGCGCACCAAGTACGGGGCGATGAGCAGCTTTTCCCCAGCTTTATTTATACCCTTTCACTAAACACCACCACTATACTAAACTGTTTAACCCCTATCCCGCCGCTCCCTGAGCCCGCCGCCACCTAAATAAAGTTATTAACCCCTGTCCCACCGCTCCCGGGGAACACCGCAACTCTAATAAACTTATTAACCCCTATTCAGCTGCTCCCCGACACCGCCGCAACTAACTAATTGTATTAACCCCTATCCCTCCACTCCCGGAGCCAACAGCAACTAAATAAAGTTATTAACCCCAAAACCCCTGGCCTCCCACATCACTACCACTTAACCTATTAACCCCCCACATCGCCATAAACTAAATTAACCTATTAACCCCTAAACATAACAACCCGCTAACTTTATATTAAATATTAACTCATCCCTATCTTATAATAAATTAAAACTCACCTTTAAATTTAAATTAAACTATATTAAACTATTAATTAACCTACCCTAACTATTATACTAAAATTACAATAAACTATATTAAACTAATAATTAATCTACCCTAACTATTATACTAAAATTACATTAAACTACAAATTAAATTAAATATATTATATAGTTAAAAACCTAACCCTACTCAAATAATTTAAATCTATTATTAAAAATTACAAAGTTACAAAAAACTAACAACTAAGTTACACAAAATAACAAACACTTACCGCTAGATTTAGAGTTCTGCGGCCAAAGGGGTGCGTTAGCTACGTGTGCTTTTTTTCCCCGCACCTTTTAAATACCGCTGGTATTTAGAGTTCACAGAAGGGCTGCGTTAGGCTCCAAAAAGGGAGCGTAGAGCATATTTACCGCCACTGCAACTCTAAATACCAGCGGTGCTTACGGACGCGGCCAGCTTCAAAAACGTGCTCGTGCACGATTCCCCCATAAGAAACAATGGGGTAGTTTGATCTGAAAAAAAAACTAACACCTGCAAAAAAGCAGCGTTCAGCTCCTAACGCAGCCCCATTGTTTCCTATGGGGAAACACTTCCTATGTCTGCACCTAACACCCTAACATGTACCCCGAGTCTACACACCCCTAGCCTAACACTTATTAACCCCTAATCTGCTGCCCCCGCTATCGCTGACCCCTGCATATTTATTTTAACCCCTAATCTGCCGCTCCGTACACCGCCGCCACCTACGTTATCCCTATGTACCCCTAATCTGCTGCCCCTAACACTGCCAACCCGTATATTATATTTATTAACCCCTAATCTGCCGTCCCCAACGTCGCCGCCGCCACCACCTACCTACACTTATTAACCCCTAATCTGCTGACCGGACCTCACCGCTACTATAATAAAGTTATTAACTCTAATCCGCCTCACTCCCGCCTCAATAACCCTATAATAAATAGTATTAACCCCTAATCTGCCCTCCCTAACATCACCGACACCTAACTTCAAGTATTAACCCCTAATCTGCTGACCGGACCTCACCGCTACTCTATTAAATTTATTAACCCCTAAAGCCAAGTCGAGGGACGCCATCTTGGATGACGTCATTTAAAGGAACCGTCATTCGTCGGGAAGTCGTCGGCCAGGATATATGTTCCGCGTCGGCGGGATGAAGATGGATCCGGAAGAAAGAAGATTGAAGATGCCGCTTGATAGAAGACTTCAGCCCGATGATGGACCTCTTCAGCCGGATGATGGATCTCTTCAGTCCGATGATGGATCTCTTCAGCCCGATGATGGACCTCTTCAGCCCCCGCTTGGGCTTGGATGAAGACTTCTGAGCCTCCTCTGGACGGATCGGTGATACCCGGCATGGTGAAGATAAGGTAGGGAGATCTTCAGGGGCTTAGTGTTAGGTTTATTTAAGGGGGGTTTGTGTTAGATTAGGGGTATGTGGGTGGTGGGTTGTAATGTTGGGGGGGTATTGTATGTTTTTTTTACAGGCAAAAGAGCAGAATTCTTTGGGGCATGCCCCGCAAAAGGCCCTTTTAAGGGCTGGTAAGGTAAAAGAGC
Organism: Bombina bombina; assembly: GCF_027579735.1. NCBI lineage: Eukaryota > Metazoa > Chordata > Amphibia > Anura > Bombinatoridae > Bombina > Bombina bombina. The sequence continues at coordinate 749,148,386 of NC_069503.1, read as the reverse complement.
TTTTCTATTTGTATTTTAGAATAGGGTAGGGCATTTTTTATTTTGGGGGGCTTTGTTATTTTATTAGGGGGCTTAGAGTAGGTGTAATTAGCTTAAAATTGTTGTAATATTTTTCTAATGTTTGTAAATTATTTTTTTATTTTTTGTAACTTAGTTCTTTTTTTATTTTTTGTACTTTAGTTAGTTTATTTAATTGTATTTAATTTTAGGTATTGTATGTAATTAATTTATTGATAGTGTAGTGTTTGGTTTAATTGTAGATAATTGTAGGTATTTTATTTAATTAATTTATTGATAGTGTAGTGTTAGGTTTAATTGTAACTTAGGTTAGGATTTATTTTACAGGTAATTTTGTAATTATTTTAACTAGGTAGCTATTAAATAGTTATTAACTATTTAATAGCTATTGTACCTGGTTAAAATAAATACAAAGTTGCCTGTAAAATAAATATTAATCCTAAAATAGCTACAATATAATTATAATTTATATTGTAGCTATATTAGGGTTTATTTTACAGGTAAGTATTTAGCTTTAAATAGGAATAATTTATTTAATAAGAGTTCATTTATTTCGTTAGATAAAAATTATATTTAATTTAGGGGGGTGTTAGTGTTAGGTTAGACTTAGCTTTAGGGGTTAATAAATTTAATAGAGTAGCGGTGAGGTCCGGTCGGCAGATTAGGGATTAATACTTGAAGTTAGGTGTCAGTGATGTTAGGGAGGGCAGATTAGGGGTTAATACTATTTATTATAGGGTTATTGAGGCGGGAGTGAGGCGGATTAGGGGTTAATAACTTTATTATAGTAGCGGTGAGGTCCGGTCGGCAGATTAGGGGTTAATAATTGTAGGTAGGTGGCGGCGACGTTGGGGGCGGCAGATTAGGGGTTAATAAATATAATATAGGGGTCGGAGGTGTTAGGGGCAGCAGATTAGGGGTACATAGGGATAACGTAGGTTGCGGCGGTGTGCGGTCGGCAGATTAGGGGTTAAAAAAATTTAATAGAGTGGCGGCGATGTGGGGGGGCCTCGGTTTAAGGGTACATAGGTAGTTTATGGATGTTAGTGTACTTTAGAGCACAGTAGTTAAGAGTTTTATGAACCGGTGTTAGCCCAGAAAGCTCTTAACTCCTGGCTTTTTGCTGTGGCTGGAGTCTTGTCGTTAGATTTCTAACGCTCACTTCAGCCAAGACTCTAAATACTGGCGTTAGAAAGATCCCATTGAAAAGATAGGATACGCAATTGACGTAAGGGGATCTGCGGTATGGAAAGGTCGCGGCTGCAAAGTGAGCGTTAGACCCTTTCCTGACTGACTCTAAATACCAGCGGGCGGCCAAAACCAGCGTTAGGAGCCCCTAACGCTGGTTTTGACGGCTAACGCAGAACTCTAAATCTAGCGGTAAGTTAAAAAAAAAATAAACACTAAGTTACACAAAATAAAAAATAAATTATCAAATATTTAAACTAATTACACCTATTCTAAGAGCCCTATGAAAATAAAAAAGCCCCCCCAAAATAAAAATAAAAACCCTAGCCTACAATAAACTACCAATAGCCCTTAAAGGGACAGTCAAGTCCAAAAAAAACTTTCATTTTTCAAATAGGGCATGTTATTTTAAACAACTTTCCAATTTACTTTTATCAACAATTTTGCTTTGTTCTCTTGGTATTCTAGTTGAAAGCAAACCTAGGGAGGCACATATGATAATTTCTAAGTCCTTGAAGGCCGCCTCTATTTTATTTACTTTTCACAGCAGGGGAGAGCAAGCTCATGGAGGCCATATAGATAGCATTGTGATCACGCCCGTGGCTAGTGGCAGACACTGCACTAATTGGCTAAAATGCAACTATATGCAAAATAACTAAAAGTCATGTGATTAGGGGCGGTCAGAAGATGCTTAGATACAAGTTAGTCATAGAAATAAAAAGTGTATTAATATAACAGTGTTGGTTTTGCAAAAAACTGGGGAATGGGTAATAAAGGGATTATCTATATTTTTAAACAACAAAAATTCTGGTGTTAACTGTCCCTTTAAAAGGGCCTATTGTGGGGCATTGCCCCAAAGAAATCAGCTCTTTTACCTGTAAAAAAAATACAAACACCACCAACAGTAAAATCGACCACCCACACAACCAACCCCCCAAATAAAAACCTAATCTAAAAAAACCTAAGCTCCCCATTGCCCTGAAAAGGGCATTTGGATGGGCATTGCCCTTATTGTAGATGTATGTAAATATTTGATCATTTATTCTTTATTTTGTGTAACTTACACCTAGATTACGAGTCTTGCATTAGCCTTAAAAAGCAGCGTTGAGGGGTCCCAATGCTGCATTTTAACGCCCGCTGGTATAACGAGTCAGGCCGGAAAGGGTCTACCACTCACTTTTTTTCTGCGATTTTAGCTTACCACAAATCCCCTTACGTCAATTGCGTATCATATCTTTTTAATGGGATTTGCCTAATGCCGGTATTACGATCGACTGAAAAAGTGAGCGGTAGACCCTCTCCTGTCCAGACTTCTACCGCATATAAAAGTCAGTAGTTAAGAGTTTTATGGGCTAATGCCGTAACATATAACTCTTAACTGAAACACTATAATAAAATTATTTAACCCCTAATCTGCCGACCGGACATCGCCGCCACTTTAATAAATGTATTAACCCCTAAACCGCCGCACTCCCGCCTCGCAAACACTAGTTACATTTTATTAACCCCTAATCTGCCATCCCTAACATCGCCGACACTACCTACATTTATTAACCCATAATCTGCCGCCCCCAACGTCGCCGCTACTATATTAAATTTATTAACCCCTAAATCTAACTCTGACCCCCCCTAACTTAAAAATAATTTAATTAAAATGAAATTAAATTACTACTATTAAATAAATTAATCCTATTTAAAACTAAATACTTACCTATAAAATAAACCCTAAGATAGCTGCAATATAAATAATAATTACATTGTAGCCATCTTAGGGTGTATTTTTATTTTACAGGCAACTTTGTATTTATTTTAACTAGGTACAATAGTTATTAAATAGTTCTTAACTATTTAATAACTACCTAGCTAAAATAAGTACAAAAGTACCTGTAAAATAAACCCTAACCTAAGTTACAATTACATCTAACACTACACTATAATTAAAATAATTACCTAAACGACCTACAATTAATTACAATTAAATTAAATAAACTAAATTACGGGGGAAAAAACACTAAATTACAGAAAATAAAAAAAGAATTACAAGAATATTAAACTAATTACACCTAATCTAATCCCCCTAATAAAATAAAAAAGCCCCCCAAAATAATAAAATTCCCTATCCTATACTAAATTACAAATAGCCCTTAAAAGGGCCTTTTGCAGGGCATTGCCCCAAAGTAATCAGCTCTTTCACCTGTAAAAAAAAAATACAATACCCCCCCAACATTAAAACCTACCACCCACACACCCAATACTACTCTAAAACCCACCCAATCCCCCTTTAAAAATAAAAACACTATCCCCTTGAAGATCACCCTACCTTGAGCTGTCTTCACCCAGCCGGGCACAAGTGGTCCTCCAGAGGGTCCGAAGTCTTCATCCTATCCGGCCAGAAGAGGACAACCAGACCAGCAGAAGGCTTCAACCAGGCGGCATCTTCTATCTTCATCCTTCTGGAGCGGAGCGGGTCCATCTTCAAGACATCCGACGCGGAGCATCCTCTTCATCCGACGGCTGATGACTGAATGACTGGTCCTTTAAGTGACGTCATCCAAGATGGCGTCCCTTGAATTCCGATTGGCTGATAGAATCCTATCAGCCAATCGGAATTAAAGTAGGAAAAATCCTATTGGCTGATGCAATCAGCCAATAGGATTGAAGTTCATTCTATTGGCTGTTCCAATCAGCCAATAGAATGCGAGGTCAATCCTATTGGCTGATTGCATCAGCCAATAGGATTTTTCCTACCTTAATTCTGTTTTACCAGCTTACCACTACCGTAAGCAACGCTGGTATTACAGTGAGATGTGGAGCTAAATTTTGCTCAATGCTCACTTTTTTGAGGCTAACGCCAGCTTGCAGAAAACTCGTAATACCAGCGTTGTCTTAAGTGAGTGGTAAGAAAAAAAGGCTCGTTAGCCCCGCACAGCCTTACCTACAAAAACTCGTAATCTAGGCGTCTGTGTTTATTTATTTTTTGTAACTTAGTGTTTGTTATTTTGTGTAACTTAGTTGTTAGTTTTTTGTAACTTTGTAATTTTTAATAGTAGATTTAAATAATTTGAGTAGGGTTAGGTTTTTAACTATATAATATATTTAATTTAATTTGTAGTTTAATGTAATTTTAGTATAATAGTTAGGGTAGATTAATTATTACTTTAATATAGTTTATTGTAATTTTAGAATAATAGTTAGGGTAGATTAATTATTAGTTTAATATAGTGTAATGTAATTTTAGTATATTAGTTACGGTAGGTTAATTAATAGTTTAATATAGTTTAATTTAAATCTAAAGGTAAGTTTTAATTTATTATAAGATAGGGATGAGTTAATATTTAATATAAAGTTAGCGGGTTGATAGGTTTAGGGGTTAATAGGTTAATTTAGTTTATGGCGATGTGGGGGATACCACATATTACACTCAAATCAACATCATGACTATTACAAAAACACAGACATCCCAAGATAACCCAATGGACAAACTAAGTTATGTAGTGAACATATACATAAAGCAAGTTATGTCTAGGCTAGTACGTTAGAGGAAAAATATAGGTACTTTGTGTGAACAACCTGAAAAGTTATCATGTAGAGTATATCACATATACTCTTGCAGGAATAGCCCCTCGATACCGATGATAAAGAGCTAATTTATGAACTAGTAATGCTTTATAGCAAATTGTAGGGAGCTCTAGAACTGGAACATCAAAAACAGAACTGATTATCATCACATTACCCAAACTTAGTAAATTTGAAGTGAATAGGGGTGGTAAGTCTTCCATAGTGTAAATATCTATATGGTTTGTAGTTCTGTCCGCAATAAGTTATCAGTGTAGTACTGTTAGGAGCCTCACTTCTAGCTGACTCCCGATCTCCGGTTGAGCAAGCCTATGTATATGAGTGACAGGTCCAAAGAAGTTTTTCATGGCGTTCTAACTTGCATTTCCTGAGAAGTAAGGCTCTTATACCTTTGGCTGGTAGTAGTTTGCCCAGGCGCATCAAGATGTAGTCTCCGGATAGTGTCTCTGTCTAGCTGCGGATGATATAGGTATCTTTTGTCACCTTGCTGTAGCTTACCAGTTTTGTCCCGGGTGGGAATCTCCTGCCTCCTCAGAATGTGTGCAGTATGTCTCAGTACCTCATCGACTCCATCAGCGCTGCGCCCCTGGAAGGGAGAATGTGGGGGTACATAGTAGGCAGTTTTGATGAAGGGCTCCGATCCAGGGAGCAGAGCATAGGACTGTTTGACTCCACACACTTGACTTCAGGGCTGTCACCGGCGTAACATTAGCAATGTATCTGCCAACTGGATCTGTGTTGTTTAGTGCATGAGATATTGTTTGCATCAGTTGGTCTTCAAAGTCTGAGATTAGGGCACACAGCTTTGTAGTTATATCCTCCATAATGAGGGTTTACAGCAGATTGCTTAAAAAGCTGTCTCTCGTTCTTAGTTAGACTTTCTACGTGTGTGGTAAGATGGCCGCTCTCTAGTGAGGTCTGCAGTATTTTCTGAGGCAGTGGATTGTATTCTCCTTAATATCCAAAAGATCTGTTACCCTCCTATAGGGTGCCATCCTCTTTTTTGGTGCAAATTAGTCTGCTTTGAGCGGTCAAAGATTTATATAATTTTGGTACAAGTTCGGAGCTGCTGTAATATGCGACCGCTCAGATGCAGGGCAAGTCCCGCCCCCCTCGCAGACTTATCTTAATAGTGGTTTAAAGTGAAAGTAAATCCTAGCGTTTTACAAATGCTAGGATTTACTATTGAAACAAATAAAGGGCACTTTCATTCATGAAGTATAAGATACTTCATGTAGAAAGCTCCTTTATTTGATTCAATCAATCACCGCTCTTAGCTCCTACAGCAGCCCACAGCTAAAAAAAATTTTTGGCTAAGAGGTGACGTTTTCACCTCTTAGCCAATAGCCATGCGGTAAATCCGGGTTGGCGCCCATGGGAGCCGGATTTACCGCACAGCTATTGGCTAAGAGGTGAAAACGTAACCTCTTAGCCAAAAAAATATTTAGACCACTGCTTCATAACTGATGTTTCTGGCGAGCCTGAAGACTCGCCAGAAACACGGCCCTTCAAGCTCCATTCGGAGCTTGATAGATAGGCCTCTTTGTAATGCTATCTACAAAGACAAGAAAAGACAGAAGCGCCACATGGCCCAATATTGTTTGGTCCAAAATCAACTTGATATATGAGGGGTTGAACTCACATTTGTGGAAGCACCTCAATCAGTGCTAAGGAAGCAGTCTGGGATCTATAACAGTCACCCAGAAGACCAACAGCCGGCAATGATATGATGTCTGTATCAGAAAGATAAAAGGAAACACAGGTGCCTATATGGCCTAGTATTGCTTTTACACGGATAATACAATTGCAAGAAAGAGGAGTGGTACTCACAATAGTTGTAGCATCTCCCTTGATGCTATAGAGGCAGGATGGGATCAATGTAGTCACCCACCAGACTTAATCACAGGCCAGCTGGACACAGATGGAACTCCAGGAAGACTGGTAATCAGGGCAAAACCAGGATACAGCAGTAGTCAGGAATATCCAAAAATAATTACCTCTCAGCCAGAGGGATAAGCAGATAGCAAAAAGTAATAGCAAGTGTTCAAATATAAAAATTGTTTTATTAAAATAATAAAAACAGAGCGACACGTTTCTCAGCAACAAGCTGTTTCATCAGGCTTCAGATGAATATGATATTCTTAAGGAGAAAGACCCTTAGGTATTTGAACAGTTAACAGCCAGCTAGGTGAGAGGGGGTTATAAGGTTATGATATACTAAGCTAAGGTCCGTACCGCATTGTAAGAATACGTTAACTGCCTGTGATTCATGTAGCCTCACAGTCTCCGCATTGTCTTAATGATTATCAGAGTTATGAACTAAAGAGTGACTTGATGAATTCCATAAATAATTTGTGGTTTAAAAAATGCTACCTCTATGGACCTGTATATATAGGAGTCAGAATATTTACAAGGCTGGCAATAGTGGTCAGGTTTAACTAAATGTAGTGCATCAAGGTTAGAAAGTGTATTAGACAAATCCAAGCCTAATGACTGAGGTAATACAAAGAGGGGAGAAATAAAATAGGAAAGTCAGAAATAGAAGTATATTGAACTCTCAGACTTATCATATACTGTATGTAATTAGCAAAGTAGGCACAAAGAGGTATATATTCCAGACTATATTCCCAGTACTGTACCAGAATAATTCCGACATAAATAAGTTGCATTCGTTTAAAGATAATGTACGAACTGGTAACTCTATTTAAGGGCAGGATAGATAAACAAGTGCTAGATGCCAGAATGAGAGCTAGGTAGTAGTAAGTGGATTAACATATAAACTATCCAGTAGCTTAGTTCCCTATCATGTAATAACTAGCTAGAATCCAAGAATACCTGAATATCCTCCATATTCTATACACTGATTTCATTGAAATTCATGTAGAAGCAGTTACAGAGATGTATTCCCACAATCCTTACCATACTAAAATTAATGTGTGACATAGTAAGTAAATATGCATTGCTTATTTATAGAGAATCTGATACGATGCCAAAAAACCAGAGCACAGAACAGGAACATTGCATGGCATGAGAGTAAGCTCTAATCAAGGGCGCGTAATGCAGTAGTTTAAATATAAAGATTATACATTATGCAGAATCATTGTATGAGATACAATTTTACAGAGGTGTATCTACCTTTATAAGAAACAAGTACATTGTCAACAATAATAATATTAAATACAGATAGACGAGGTTCATCATAAATCTTCCAATGTTTACCCTATGATTAAGTGCTCAACTGAGCACAAAACTAGTCAGGGAGGTTTTCTTGTGTACTTTTTCAATTTGTCTTAATAAAGGTAAACTTTGTTTTACTTTTTTGGCCCTGGGATTCCTTTGCATATGTGCTGCTGTGCCCTCCTTTTTACTTCTCATATCTTTTTTTGGCTACACCGGCCGTTACTTAACAGCAAGCACCCTTTGTGACCTGCTTTTCACTGGGATTACTCTGCTTCCGCCTCAGCTCACGGACCCTGCCGGAACTACCGCATCTGTAGCGGCTTGACTCTCTGTGTTTGTATAAATCTTCCAATGTCTGTTTGTAGAATAGATGGAGTAAACTGTTATGGGAATGTCTGAGGATTTCATCAAAACAGCCACGATAACAAGCCTAAGACACTATTAAACAAAACAATCAGCCAACAGGGCTAAGGTTGAGCGGAGCGGTGATACAAAACATAACCACCCCATACCGAAATTAGTTATATTTTACATCTAATGCAGAGGGTCAGTTTGCCACCAAGTAGATCAGTATTATGTGTAAATTGATCCGTCTAAGAAATTAAACAGGTATCTGATTCCTGCACGAGCCCAAGAGAAATAGAGATGCGTCACCTGAGCATACAGCCATAAGGGGTACAAAGGTATAGTGGGCTTTTATAAGTCCTTCTCATTAAAACGAAGATACCATCTTGGAAAACTTAAAAAGAAGATGCAGCCAATATTTGTGGGCACCCTCAAACAGCAAGAGTCTCATTTTCCTGATCAGCCGGTTGTGCTTCAATTTGAGGCATCCTGGCAGTATAGCAGTAGCACCTGGGAAGGGAAAAGAACTCCATCAGCTACCTGCAAACCACGGATATAGCGTATTTGTGGAGGACGGCAACCACAGGAGATCCACACATTTGCATCATGCTGTAAAGGTATGTTGGTAAGGATCTCCGTCCAAAGTTTTGGTGATATGGAGATCCAGACTGCAACTTTTATAAGGGAGCGTGTTGAAGTGATCCTCTGTGGAGTCTCTAAAATGTGATCTCCCGGTGTAGGCTTTGACCTGTTGCAAGTAGCATCAGTGCGAGGCGGAGGTCCACTTTGGCCTACATCAGGCTGTGTTTTCTGTCCACATGGTATCGCGATGAGAATCATGTTCTGGCGGTTGTTGATATTGAGAGGCTGGCAACAAGGAGGTTACCAGTGGCGGTGCTTTTATCCTGTTTACAGCATCAAGTCTTGTGGGGCACGGTCTCTCAGTTGCCTGAACTGCATCATATAATCTTTCATAGCTTATGAACAACTGCTCAAACTTAGGCAGACAAATAGAGCGTATCCCTTGTGGATTTTATTTTAGCTTATCTGTCAAGGGAGATGCAGATGGCGTAGAAGAATGGCAAGTTTGCAGTTATTAGAAGAGGGTTTCTTCAGAGCTAAAAAATTGTGCTGCCATCTTATAGGTCCACCCACCGGAAGTCCCAAAAAAAATTATTGTTAAGGTGCATCAAAATTCGTAACAAAATTGTTATTTTGTCACTAAAATTCTTATTTTATAAAAAAAATTAAATTTGTATGTAAATTACACAGAAATAAATCATATTAAATATGCAAAGCATAAATCATAATTTAAGTACACTGGATGTGCAAAAAATGCATAGAAATTTGTATTTATAAGTACAAAATAGAAAGCATAATTGTTGCTTTTTCGTAAAATGGGCTGAACATGGGCATCCATGTGCGTATATGAATTTTTTCTCTACAGTTCTCACTTTTTTGACCCGCAAATGAAAAGGTGGCAAGCTTTTATTAAAATACTTAAAATACTTATAACCCTAATAGAAAAACACATGCATAGGGAAATATAGGCGATTGTAAGATGCGATATGCAAAAATCAGTGTAATGTGATTTAATTTTTATAGTACACCCCCTACTCACTGCTAACGTCACTCTACACAGCGGTTTACCTTTTCAGAAAGCTCCATTAATTTCAATAGGAGACATCACACCACTTGCAGGGACTGCCTCTGTTTTTCGATATTTCCACCAGGGCGAGCGTGAGTATGAAAAACCACATCTGAACTGGCGAGGAATAGATAATTAGCTCCTTAGATCTGCTCAATAAAGTTACGGCCCCCATTCTACAAATGAATTTATTCAGTCATCACCTGCTTTCAGTTGGACCTGATTTTTCACACACTTCTCTCACCTCTATAATTTGGGCCTATCCTGGTAGCAGAGATGGCAATTCCTGACACTACACGCTAAGTATAATATGCTTAATATTGTGCTTTAATTGAATAAACTCTAGGGCTAATAAATGTAATAACATAGCGCTATGGGTTATTTAGCTAGCTTTTGTCAGCATACATGTAAACTGGACCAGTTTTCTGTAAATATAGGCATTAAAATGAAAGAGCTTATAAACATTTTTATGAAACATGACTGTATCATTTAAATAGTGACAGAGCACCTCTTGGTGCAATGGAAAGGGTCACAATGATAAGAGAGAAAGTTACAGATACTATATAAGGGAGTGCTAGTGTTGCGTAGCGCTTAGTTTTTCAGTTTGTCTTGATGGCCTGCTACCTGCCTATTGTAATTTGTTTAAAACCTCCTTATAGTGCCTCCTTACTGTCACTGTATATAGGGATTGACGACCTGTTACTTGCTTTTTGTAAAGGGCAAAGGAACAATGACTAGATGTAGCAATAAACTGAAGTAACTGTGGTACCCTCTTTATATAGTTTTTACACATGTGCATTTAGTTTTGGACAAATATGTATTTGTCCGAATTTAGGACCATTTGGTCATTCATCAGAATCCCGACTAGACAATGGACTGGGTACCAAAATGGCCAACTAACAAAATTTTGCATATTTGTCAGTTGCATCTGTTTTGTTCATTACTTTCGGCAGCACAGGGGGTCTGACCATTCATATGTACAACTTACCCTGTCTAATCCTGACAGAGTATTACTAAATGAGGTAAGGGACAGCAAGTCAGGCATTAAATGCCAAACAGGCTTGTCCAATCCACTTTTAATCTAACATATGGAGGTGGGAAAATAGGCAAAGCTCTGTCATCTTTAGGCACACACAACTGCTTTTTGACAGTGCAGTTGTGTGTGCCTCTGTCAGGATTGTGTGTGCTGTTTTTTTGTTGGGGGGGAAAAAGTTTTAATTTTAAACCCTTTGGGCCAAATTACAAGTGGAGTGCTAAATATCGATTTGATGAAAGCAATATTTGCACTTCACTGTGTAATACCAGCACATGATAATATGCGCTGGTATTACAAGTTTTCAGTAATGCGAACGTGATTTCACAAGAGCATACTTCCATAGCCTCCTATAGGAGTCTTGTTCTGATGCTGTCAGAGACGGAACACCCCACTCCCACCAACTTTAGCCCCAAAATACTGCCTAGTGCAGTAATTTTATAAAAAAATAAAATATTTTTTAATAAACTACATTAGACAGTATTTTGAGGGCATTTGGGGCAGATTTATAAAATTAACTAGAGATCTGATTTCTGGTTAATTTTATTAACGCTAATTATCTCATTTGCAGAAGCGTGATAATTTAGCACTCCACTTGTAATCTAGCCCTTTATGTGCATAATCAGATTGTTTCTGTCCTTCACAGTGCACATTAAACTGCTTTGTCGTCTAGCACTATTGAATCATACCCTTTCATTTGGTTCTAATATGTATATTAACAAGAGCTGTAATGTCTCAGTGGCTGGCTATTGAACACAGTGCATGTCTGTTGTTTATACTGTTTGTAGTATATATATTTTAGTCGTACATCTCATATAATATAAATAATATTTTTTATTGCAGTAGGGGCACCTTGTGCTCCTGGCAGTTTGCTCTATAGGCTCTGCTTTGTTTTGTAGCACTATAGCATCGTACCTTTGTGTCTAAAATAGATGATAATAATAATAATAACAATTAGACATGTGTATTTGTACCTTCAGCGGCATAATGAGGGGATGAATGGAAATAGGACCAAAATAGTTCCATAACCACATTTTTGCATGCCTATTAGTGTCATTCCTTTCGTTTCGTTCAAAACTTTCGGGGCCAAATAAAGGGGCAGAAAACAGAGGCCCCCTCCCCTGAGATCGTTTGACAAATTAACTTCTTAATTTGCAATGATGTACAGAGGGTCAGACCATTCATGTGTACACTTCCCCTGTCCAATCCTGACAGAGCATAACTAAATGATTGATGTGAGGGCCAGCAAGTCAGGAATTAAATCCCAAACAGGTTAGTCCAATCCATTGTTAACATAGCATAGGGAGGTGTAAGTCTAATGAAAATCAGCCTTTGTAGCATTTCTACTGCTGTAAAATTAGGCAGAATCCATTTTCTCTTGAATAGCAGTGTACTGCACACACATACTGCAAACATTTTTGACTCTGGGGACCAATAAATTATATATTTCTCTTTATTTTAGAGTTAGCTGTCTTTTAAGTTATTTAAAAAGTCTTAAAGCAAGAAAGAAATAGGGTAGGATAGGTACCCTAGAAAAGAGAGGGGATATAGCACTCTTTTAAATGTATCAAAATCCAAAAATGTTATTAATTAAAAAAACATGACCAAGATATTTGGGCAAAAAAACCCTTTTACATGTTCATCAATTTACAAAGTTACAAATACATGCATAACAACAACAATAACCCTGCTTTAAATCCTGAGCACTATAGATGTCCACAAACAAATGAAACATGAAATAGGATTGAAGAGAGCAAAAAACGCTACTCACAAATACTGAGTTCACAGAAGTAGACTTTTAGAGTAGAGCTAGTACACGGAAACCTTCAGAACTTATACAGGCATATCTTTGACTTTACATGCCTGGAAAAAGCTCTGTGAGAGACCCTTGTTTCCAATGTTCAACGTGTCAAGTGATGTGAAGTAAGCAGATCAGATTGGTGATCCGAAGCACTTGTTTGTGTACATCCATAGTGCTCCCACCAGTAGTACCAGCGCCATCACTACCAGTGTAGAGTATGTGTCTGCTTTTACTTGTGTAAGCGGAACAAGCACAAGAAAGGGCAGGATTTCCCCAGCACCATCTTAAGCAAGACATAACTACTAGGTGGAACTCAACCTTGGATGTACTTGAAAATATCTTGGAGCAGCAGAGGGCTATCCATGCTATGTCTTCCGATCAATACATTGGCATCGGGAGTCCATAAGGCAGAGTTGAGTGGACCATAATTGGTCAGTTATTGGTGGTCCTAAAGCCTTTTAGGGATGGGACCAAGAACTTGAGCCAAAACACTGCCAGCCTGGGTCAAGTCATACTTGTTCAGTCACCTAATGAGCAAGATGGATGCCTTCTTGGAAAATAGTGAAGTGGTTCCTGGTGGGGTACAAAGCAGTGAGTTAGCAGTGCTTTCCAGGAGGCTGAAGGAGCAGCTGAAATGCTACATGTGGAAACATCTGGAGAAATATCCAAAACTGATGCTGGCCAACTTGTGTGATCCCAGAATTAAGAGGGAAATAACCTGACAACTTGGAGGGACAAAGTGATTTGCAGGTGTGTGTGGTCCAAGAAAAGGAGGGCATGCTTTGTGAGGGAGAAGTGCAGCAGAAGGAGACAGATATTATTTAATTTCCTACCAGCAGCTGCAGCAGCACAATACAGCTTAGGGGTGTAGCTGTTTTTTTTTTTGTTAGAGACATTAGACTGTTTGTTGGGACCCACTGAAGCCTGAAGTGCTTCAGAGATGAGAAAAGGCTTGTCTTTGCAAATCTCCTCTTCCCCCTACAGCAGACCCTCTGAGCTATTGGGAAGACAAGAGGATAATGTGGCTACCCTGGCTACAGTAGCTCAGGAGCACCTCTCTTGTCCCCCAACCACCATGCAAAGTGAGCAAGTTTTTTCATTAACTGGTAATATACTAAATCATCAGCGCTCACAAATGTCTCTGCAGCTCATGTTGCAAACAGCATTTCATAAATTTAACATTACAAAGCAATGTTACCCTGCTCTTAGATTTGACACCGATTAATTTTGAAATGTTTTCCACTCCAGCTCCGGCACTCCCTGCTTTGTGGTGGTCATCATCAAGAGCTAGTTCTGTGTTTTAATATATCAGTCATTTGTTTGAACTCTGTTTTTATATGTTTTTATTAAATTGTGAACTACTATTATACTTGAGAGTCTGAGCTTATTTCACCCATTGAGGACACCTGGGATACTGGTACTCATGCTGGGCCAGTGAGCTGGGACACTGCAAGTTTCCAGTCCGCCATACTTAGCACAATTGGGTACTGCTCCATTTGTGAGTATTCACTTGTGTCTGCCTATTCTATCATGTCTCTACTATATCACACTAGGAGGTGCCCTTGTCTTGTGATTGGTTTACACAGAAAAAATATATCTTTGACTTTACATGCTCAATGTGTCAAGTGATGTGAAGTCAGCAGATCAGATTGGTGATCCGAAGCACTGGTTTGTGGACATCCATAGTGCTGCCTCCAGTAGTACCAGCACCATCACTACCAGTGTAAAACGTATCTGCTTTTACTTGTGTAAGCAGGAGAAGCACTGTTGGTTCTGTTTTGCAGAATCAAATAACATTTCCAAGACCATTGTCTGCTCCTCCGGCTCAATCCACCAAAGGAGCAGTGCCAGTTGAGGTAGCAGCAGCAGGGTTATCAACTTCAGCATAAGCTGTAGCATCATCAATCGCATGCCCACCAGGAATAGGGAATATGCAGTGTCCACCTCTACCACAACTCATAGAAGCAGCAGAATGAGTATCAGCAGTGCACCCCTAAAACAGAAGCCATCAGTGAGAGGAACTGAAGGTGAAGAGGCTGAATTTTCATAGTTTGACTCAAAGAATAGTAGTAGGATTGGGAGGAAGTCAGAGGTTACCTTGGGGCCTCCGTGTACCTATCAGCTCTTTACACAGACTGCCCCCAAAACCAACTGCACCAGTGTTAGCCCCAGTGCCACTATCTGTTCAACCACTGCCAGTTCCGCCACTCTTCTGATTCCCTCCATGTTTTATAGCAGCAGCTGGGTAGGTTAATCACAATCTGAAAGGCTGTCTCTGAGCAAGCGCAGCAGCAGCACTAGGACAGATGCTGCAGGAGATGTAGAAGATCTCATTTGGCCAAGCAGTCAGGGAGAAGAGGAAAATATTAAACAGATTGCTTCCCCAGTCTCATTATTGTGTGATAAAGGTTCTTACTGCAATTCCCAGCATGTCTGCTTTTACTCTAGATCAGAAGGAACTTGATTTCGAGCCTGAGAAGATGGTGGAGGAGAAAGGGATACCACCACATAGTCCTTGTGCTATGGGCGGCAGCGACACAACTTCCTCATTGCTTTTAGACCAGCAGTCTCATCCAGCTTGTGCAATTATGGCACAAATGGTTGTAAATGCTTCTCTGGGATCCCCTTTGTTCATAAATAGCAGACATATATGACTTTGGCGTTACTTTCTGGTAATTAGAAGACCACTAAATGCTGCTGCGCATCACATGTGTATTATGGCTAGCAGTGAAGGGGTTAATTAGGTACTTTGTAGGGAGCTTGCAGGGTTACTTTTAGCTTTAGTGTAGAGATCAGCCTCCCACTTGACACATCAGACCCCCTGATCCCTCCCAAACAGCTCCCTTCCCTCCCCCACCCCACAATTGTCCCCGCCATCTTAAGTACTGGCAGAAAGTCTGCCAGTACTAAAATAAAAGGTTTTTAAAAAATGTTTATTTTTTTTTAGCATATTTACATATGCTGTGGTGTAGCATCCCCCCTTAGCCCCCAACCTCCCTGATCCCCCCCCCCAAAAAAAAACAGCTCTCTAACCCTCCCCATCTGCCTTATTGGCGGCTATCTTGGGTACTGGCAGCTGTCTGCTATTATTTTACAGTCAAAAAAGTGTTTTTTTTTTTTTAAATGTACACTACTGTTACACCAGATATGAGTGGTGGCACTGGGCAAGTGGGCACAGTATACGCTGTGAGCCTGACACACACGCTGGCAGAGCACGCTTACAGCAGAGATCAGATGAGTCCTTCAGGACTGTAGTGGACACTGAATACACTAGCCTAGCTATCGATTTCCCTATTAAATCAGCAGCAGCTACACTGTCCCTCCTCTCACTAAGAATGCAGCTTCCGAATGAATCTAAAATGGATGCTGTCCAGGAGGTGGGAGGGTCTGGGAGGGAGGGTCTGCTGCTGATTGTCTGGAATGTGTCTGCTGACTGTGAGGTACAGGGTCAAAGTTTACTCAATGATGACTAATAGGGGGCGGACCGAACATCGCATATGTTCGCCCGCCGCTGCGAACGCGAACATGCTATGTTTACCAGGAACTATTTGCCGGCGAACTATTCGCGACATCACTAGTGGTCATCATCCATCAATGCCAAATCCTAAGGGAACTGCTGGACACTGTGTCGAAGGAGCCCTAGGCACCTGTTGCCCTCTTCCTCCCCTGGAGGTGAATTTTTGAGGTTTATGTACTGTCCGGCCTGCCTATCTAGTTCAGCAACTCTGTTGCTGCTGCTGACACTACTGCTCCTGCCCTACCATCTCTGTGGTGGTCATTATCTGTCATTTCCAAATCCTCAGGGAACTGCTGGCTGCTGTGTCCAAGGGGCTCTAGGCACCTATCGCTCTCCACCTCCCCTGCAGGTGTATTTTTGAGGTTTATTTACTATCAGGCCTACCTACCTAGTTCAAAAACTCTGCTGCTGCTGCCACTCCTGACCTCCCTACTTTGTTGTGGTCATCATCTGCCAAGGCACTCTATTAAACACATTTGTCCTCCTGATTTTATCTGAGCTAAGTCTTCAAGGAGAACTAATAACTATAAACTTGTTATGGAACAGGTGTGTGAAAAAGGTGAGGAATATGAGTACTTTAGCATGCGGTATATAAAAAAAAAAGAGAGTTAAATGGAAAAAAGAATTGTATTACATGGAAGGTTAAAGTGATTCTTTTAATTTAAATTTATTGTTTCAATTCTCTTTGTAAAACTTGTTCCAGTTCCTGAATGTTTTCGTGTCCCAGTTAGCAATGAATGTTTGGATTTTATGGCATTTCCTAGCAGTGTAATTTTGTGGATAAAAGGACTTCCCAATTCCCATCGGTTTTAACGTGTTCTAATGAATTTCGGCTGAAACAAAATTTTCTTCAGAATATTCCACCAAACTGAACATGCCAATGACCGAAATTCTGACGACCCGTAAACGATTGATAAACCTGAACAGAAACTAACCACATTTTTACCTGTGCACATGTCTGATAACAATATTTTCTCAGTGGCTGGTTATTGCCTGTAGCCTCTCCTGTTAGTAGTACAATATCTGTATTACATATATTAGTAGTACTCCTCATATAATTTAAATTATATTTGCTATTGCAGAGGGGCACTGTGGGCTCCTTGCAGTTTGCTCTATAGATTCTGCTTAGTCGTCTAGTACTCAAGTATCATACCTTTTTATTTGGGTGTAAAATATATAATAAAAATACTTTTTTAGATGCTGGCTATTGCACACAATGCATGCATATATCCAAGATATAGTGCTATAATTCATGTAATTTATAGTGGGGCATTCTACTTATTACTACTGATACTGAGTGGGCTCCTGCCTTGCCTTTTTCTTTGGTAGGCATTTATTCCAATATTTCAAAGTTCCCACTAAAACACACAGGGCTAGATTACAAGTGAGGCGCAAACGATTTTGCGCTAGCGGTATCGTGTTTTTGCGAGCCATTTTCATTTCGCTGATATTACAAGTGAAACTAAATCATTATTGCGCTAGAGCAATCGCCCTTTACGCTTCAATCCTTTCCACAAACTTACACAAAACACTTCAAAAATACATAACCAAGTACACTTACACTCATATTAACAATTTTTAATAAAAATTATTAAATTTGTGTTAGAAGTCAGGCAAATGGCTTTAACATCGAGACACATACATATACATGTATAAAGATGTATTTGTATGTTTATATGTTTGTATATGTGTACATATATATTAATGTATTTATATGTGTATATGTATTTACAGTTATATATACAATTATTAAAACAATATTTATGTACACATATAGACATATATATAAGTGCATTATAGCCCTTTGCCATTAAGCAGATAAAAACATGATAAAACATTGATGCAATATTTATATTTAATAGAGATTTAACTATGTATTTACTGTAAATATTTCACATTAACTTATGCGACTATGCCATGTTGTTTGCACAATGGGTGTTTTGTTTTTTCCACAATTTTTATTCCATTGACTTCTATGGGGAATGCGAAAAGGCAATGGAGTTTGCGCAATCACATGTGTTAGTTTTTTTCCCCACTTTTTATCTCCATTGATTCCTGTGGGGGAAAACATGCACAAGCGCACGGAAAATTAAGTTTCTGCTAGTTTACGAGTTGTGCGTTAGGCTATAAAGCAGCGCTAACAGGTCCTAACCCCTAATCTGCCGTCCCTAACATCGCCGCCACCTACCTACATTTATTAACCCCTAATCTGCCGCACCCAACGTCGCTGCCACTATACTAAATGTATTAACCCCTAAACCTAAGTCTAACCCTAACCCTAACACCCCCAATTGAAATATAATTACAATAAACCTAACTAAAAATTCCTATAATTACCTAAATAATTCCTATTTAAAACTAAATACTTACCTCTAAAATAAACCCTAAGCTAGCTACAATATAACTAATAGTTACATTGTAGCTAGCTTAGGGTTTATTTTTATTTTACAGGCTAGTTTGTATTTATTTTAACTAGGTAGAATAGTAGGTAAATAGTTATTAACTATTTACTAACTACCTAGCTAAAATAAATATAAAAGTACCTGTAAAATAAAACCTAACCTAAGTTACAATAACACCTAACACTACACTATAATTAAATAAATTAACTAAATTAACAGCAAAACACTAAATTACAGAAAATAATAAACAAATTACAAGATATTTAAACTAATTACACCTAATATAATAGCCCTATCAAAATAAAAAAAGCCCCCCTCCAAAATAAAAAAAACCCTAGCCTAAACTAAACTATCAATAGCCCTTAAAATGGCCTTTTGCAGGGCATTGCCCCAAAGTAATCAGCTCTTTTACCTGTAAAAAAAATACAAACAACCCCCAACAGTAAAACCCACACAACCAACCCCACAAATTAAAATACTATCTAAAAAACCTAAGCTCCCCATTGCCCTGAAAAGGGCATTTGGATGGGCATTGCCCTTAAAAACCCAAACCCTAATCTAAAAAATAAAACCCACCCAATACACCCTTAAAAAAACCTAACACTAACCCCCTGAAGATCGACTTACAGTTCTGAAGACCGGACATCCATCCTCAAGGAAGCGGCAGAAGTCTTCATCCAACCGGGCCGAAAGTCCTCAACGAAGGAGGGAGAAGTCTTCATCCAAGCCAGGCAAAGTGGTCCTCTAGACGGGCAGAAGTCTTCATCCAGACGGCATCTTCTATCTTCATCCATCCGACGCAGAGCGGCTCCATCTTCAAGACATCCGACGCGGAGCATCCTCTTCTTCCGATGACTACCCGACGAATAAAGGTTCCTTTAAGTGATGTCATCCAAGATGGCGTCCCTTAGATTCCGATTGGCTGATAGAAATCAGCCAATCGGAATTAAGGTAGAAAAAATCCTATTTGCTGATCCAATCAGCCAATAGGATTGAGCTTGCATTCTATTGGCTGATTGGAACAGCCAATAGAATGCGAGCTCAATCCTATTGGCTGATTGCATCAGCCAATAGGATTTTTTCTACCTTAATTCTGATTGGCTGATAGAATTCTATCAGCCAATCGGAATCTAAGGGACGCCATCTTGGATGACGTCACTTAAAAAAAAACGTCATTCAGTAAGAAGACTTTGTTTGAAGAGGATGCTCCGAGTCTAGTAGGCTCAGAAGGTTCCTGGAAATCCTGAAGAAGAATTTTGCACTAGAACAAAACATGAAAAATAATATTAATAATTGTAATGAAACCTTTAATATAGGGAGGGTAAAAAACATAATACAAACATAATAAAATAAAACAAAATAACATGTGGGGGAAATGCTTGTCTCTGTCTCTTTAATAAAATCTAGATTATTCCTTCACAAAGCTAGGATAATCAGAATTATTGTCAACACCTGCTTGATTCATAACCCATTTCACCCACTACTACTGATGGCAGGAGAAGAAACAGGTAAATGAGGAGGAGCATATGAAATAAGAAGTTGATTATGGGAAGACGATCTGAGAAGAGAAGTTCTTTGTTCATATTCACAAAGAACAACACAAAGCTTAGGTTGTTCAGAAAAATATGGATACAAAATAGAAGAAGCTAAAGTCTTAGTTCTACGAGAAATAGAAAAAATTACACCCTGAGGTGAAAAAGATTTAGAATTCAAATCAATGGCCTTAACATCAGAAACTCTTTTACAAGATAAAAGACATAACAGAGTAGTCAATTTGACCGTAAGTTGTTTGAGAGTAAACTTTTCATTATTGGGCCAAGAATTAAAAAGAGAGATAACTAAATCTACATCCCAAAAGAAAGAATATCTAGAAGAAGGAGGACGTTTAAGACAAATAGATTTTAAAAGTCTACAAATAGTAGGATGTTTACCTATAGGAATATTATTAAGCAATTCATGTCCAGCAGAAATAGCTGATCTAGCTACATTAATGGATCTGTAAGCTAAACCCGACTAAAAAAGCGAAGATAAAAAGTTAATAACCTGATTTAAAGGAGCTGAAATGGGATCCAGGTGTCTAAAATTGCACCAGCTAGACCATTTAAGCCAGGGGGATAAATAAAAATGTTTGGTTCCAGGGGCCCAGGAATCTTGAAGGAGTCGTCTAGCTTCTTCCGATAATCCATCGCCAGACCAGGATCCCCTGAAATCATCCAGGCGATTAGATGAAATTTGTCTTGAAGAACTAGAGGATGGAATTGACCTGAAGGGTCTGTTAAAAGATCTGACTTGGATGGTAAAATAATTGGATGAAGAAATGATAATTCTAGAAGGAGAGGGAACCAAACTTGAGTTTGCCAAAAGGGGGTTATTATTAGAAGAGAAATCTGTTGACGTTTGACAAAGAGCAGGGTCCGGAGTAGCATCGAAAATGGTGGAAAGGCATATGCTCCCGAAATCGGCCATTGTTGAAGAAAGGCATCTATTGTTAGAGCCTAAGAATCTGGTCTCCAACTGAAATAAGGAAATATCAGATGATTCAGACAAGAGGCAAAGAGATCTATTGAAAAAGGACTTCTTAGAGATTGAATTCTCTGAAAAAAATAAAGAATTCAATTTCCAATCGCTGAAGTTTGTAAGGTATCTGGATCCCCAATCTGCCATCTGATTGTTTAAACCCGGAATATATTCTTTTTAAATAGATATATTCTGAGATAAACAGTTGTGAATAAAAAAATTTGTTAAATCTGATAAAAAAATTTAAGCAGTGCCTCCTAAACGATTGATATAACGTACAGCGGAGACATTGTCCATGCGAAGAAGAATTGTTATAGGATGATTGTGTTTGTCAAAACTCTGAACTGCAAAAGCTCCTTCAAGAAGTTCCAAACAATTGATGTGAAGATGTTTCTCTGAAGGAGACCATTTTCCTCCTGTAATCAGAGGACCACATCTTGCACCCCAACCTGATTTGCTCGCATCTGATTCTATTATTAAATCTAGAGAATTTCCAAAAATTGCTTTCTCATTCCATGCTTCTATATTTAATAGCCACCAATTCAATTCTTCTGAAGCTTCCTTGGATAAGGATATTTTGTGTTAATAGGAGAAACCCTGTCAAAGGTAATACATTTTTAACCTTTGAAGAGCTCTGTAATAAAGGGGAGCCGGAAAAATTGCTTGAATGGAAGAAGAAATAAGTCCTATAATTCTGGCTAGTTGACAAATAGAAAAAAAGGTCTTTCCTCAGAAGATAACAAATCTCTTTCTTGATTCTTTTGATCGTTTCCATAGGAAGACTGAGAGAAGCTGAAACAGTGTCCACGTTGAAACCAAGAAAAATCAAGTTCTGGGAAGGAACCAAAACTGATTTTTTGAAATTGATAATGAAACCTAAATTTTGGAGGAATTTTATTGTAAGAGATAACGGATCCTTCAAAACAAGAGGAAATTGATGAGTAAGAAGAATATTGTCCAAGTATATTATTAGACAAATTCCCCTTTTCCTCAACAAGGCTGTGACTGGCTTTAGAATCTTTGTAAAAGCCCAAGGTGCTGAAGAAAGGCCAAAAGGCAGACAAGAAAATTGCCATAATTTGTCTTTCCAAAGGAATCTTAGAAATATTCTGAAATCTGAATGAATTGGAACTGACAGGTATGCATCCTTTAGATCTAGTCTTACAAGCCAATCTTTGTTGTAAAGACAATCCCTTAAAAGATGAATACCTTCCATCTTGAAATGATTGAAAACAAGGAATTGATTTAACTCTCTTAAATTTATGACAGGGCAAAGAGATCCTTCCTTCTTTTTCACAAAGAACATGTTGCTGGTGAAAGAATCTACTGGAGAAGGTGCCATTTCTATAGCATTTTTCTCCAGGAGGTCTGAAATTTCTAAATCTAAAAGGGATTGATCTTCTAGAGAAAATGTTATAGGGATAGGACATGAATTTTGAAAGGGAATTTGAATGAAATCCAATAGAAGGCCAGATACAGCCTTAAGGACCCATGGATCTGATATAATTTTTTGCCATTCTGTTAAAAAATACATAAGTCTGCCACCTATTTTTTGATGAGAAAAATTTGTGGATATAAAGGTGGGAAAACTTACCTTGGAATGGTCTCCTAGGGTTCCTGAAGTACCTCTTTTGAAGGACATTCTGGTTATTGTCTGGAAAAAACTTGCATAGGAGGATGTTGAGGGGGCAGAGTTTTGGAAGTGGGACCTGGACACATTTGAATAATGGCTTGAAAAGCGGTCCCTGCCTTTTCCAGCTCTGGGGAAAACCTTAGTAGGTTGTGATTGATAAAAAAAAATTCTATAGTTAGTTTTAATTTTGTTAAGGCTATTAAAAATATTTACATATGCGTCTCCGAACAAAAGGCCATCAGCCCTAGGACCCATCTCAGTGGGGACAAAATCTGAAATCTTTGGGTCAAGACATCTCAAAATGAATCTCCTTCTTCGAGTGGATAATGAAGTATTAGTATCTCCAAGAATGTAAACTAATCTTTGAATCCATTCTCTAGAGACATATGGATTCAACATGGAATCACTGGCAATGGCCTCTTCAGAAAGTTTGAAAAGATTTGTGACTGGACCTAAAGTGTCAAGAAGTTTGTCCTGACAGGACTTTAAGAATCGTATTATAATAGAGGGGTAGGGAGGAGCGCCCGAAACAAGGGCTTTAAGTACACTACAAAAAGAAAGTGTGAAGGAGAATAAACGCTTGTGATAGATCACACACCTACTAATCAAAGCAAAAAACAATTATTTATACGCAGAATACAAATATTTAGATGTAAAAAACAAGAATAGGGTGTATATCTATGAAGGACCAATAAGTATTTCTTTATAGGGTCTCTCTAAGAGTATATATAACCCAATAGTGGGTAGAAGTAACCAATGTGTGGTGATTTTGAAAATCTAATTGAAACAGTTGAAGGATACTGTATAGCGAATAGCTAGTAAAGCAATTTAGTGAAAACAAAATGTGTAAAGAATGTAGTGGGACAAAAACAGAAGTGAAACTAATGTGAAGCAAAAAATAAAAGCGAATGTAAGACAAATACTGGAACAAATAATAATAAAGAGACAAATTACCGTGTTTGTGAATATGCGTATGCTTCCACTAATATAAATGAAACAGTGTATCAAATATGATGCGAAAGTGAGGCAAATACTAAAACAAAAATTACAAGGAAAAAGATTTTTCTTATTTACGTGTATTGTGAATGTGTGTATGCTTCCACTATTATAAAGTGAAGCAGTGTACTAGATATGAAGCGGATACTGGAACAAATAATGCAAGCAAACAAATTACTGTGTTTGTAAATGTGGGTATGCTTCCACCATTATGAAGTGAAACAGTGTATCCAATCGCTAAGTGTAAGGAAAAATAAAAATGTGGTAGCTATTATAAAGTGAAACACGGAATCATAACGTTAGTGAAATGCTCCCATAAACAAAGTGATATGTAAAAAAGGGGGACAAAATAAAAATATTGCAAGTGAAATGAGCAAAAATAAACAATTAACTCTGAGGGCGAGACAGACAGATATTATATACAGATTAAAATAACATTTAATAAAAATCACACATGTGAAGCAGCAGATAAACAATTTAGGCAACAAGTAGACAAAATAGTGTCCGTTGGACAACAAAGACAGAATTGGCCAATCTGAAACCGTTAAAAAGAAAAATATTGGATTAAAAATATATTGAAAAAAAGAGCATTAAAAAAGTTATTGAAAAAGTCTTTAACTCTCCAAATGAATGGTCCGGTATTGGAAATAAAACCAGGTGAAGGAGACGTTGTGAAATCCGATGCCGACACGAAGAAGCAGAATGCCGACACAGATGAGATCCCAGTGGAGATCCTAGTAAAGAAAAACCTGTGGGGAAAAGAAAAAAACTTTTGCACAAACCATCTATCAAAATAACTCTAAAAGAAATGTGCTCACCGTTAGCAAATGGATATCTCGGGCTGATATGTCGGATAGGAGCAAAGGTCAACGCCTTTCTTTACTAGGATCTCCACTGGGATTGAAATCGAAGCATCTGCTGTTTAAAAGGCTCTAAAGAGCTATTTATCAATTCTCTCTATTTATTATCATCAGACATCATGTACAATTTGAACAAATACTAAAAGATCTAAATGTAATGCTAAAGGACTTTTATAAAATTCTAAATGAAAATAAATATACTTTAATTTTTTATATAACACTACTAAAATATGGCTCAATTAAGTTAACTAAGCAACAATGATAAATTAAAACATTTGTGCCTAAAAGGTGACAAATATGAAACAAATGTTGCTAAATTAAAACAACTGCTGTTCTGACAAAGTCTAAGGAGAAATGAGGGAGCGGAGAAGAAAAAACCTGAGATTGACAGGTCAGAGGGGCGGGAAAAGGACGTCACACAAAATGGGGGCGTTACCCAGAAGAAAATAACAAACAAGATGGCGGACGCAACCAGAGATCGTTGCATAGGAGGAAAACAAAGCAGATAGCAAAACACAAGTAATAGAGGGGTAAATAACCGGAAAAATGAAATCGGAAGGTAAGAGCATAATATTGGTAAAATAACCAACGGAAAAATAAATATAAATAACAGAAAAGAGTATTTGAAAGACCCGGACAGAAATTGATAATGATAAATAACAAGAAAAAAAAAAAGAAAATTAACCTAAACAGAAATAAATGAAAAGCAAAATAAAGATAAAATAGACAAAAGGAAAAAGAAAATAAAGATAATAATCATAATTACAGAAATAAAAAATAATAAGAATGATAGAGATATAATATAACAAAATACCTGAAAAGGCAAAGAATTAGAAAAAACACCAAATAATAAATATGTATTTATTATAATAATACAATAATACAATATACTTATCTCTGTGAGCAGCAAAGAGGAAAGAGGAGTTACAGTTACTGGTCATTTTATGGATTCTTGGACTTCTCTCATTAGTCATTTTTATCCATAACATCTCAAGCCTTGTTTTCATTGGTTTCTATGTTATATTCATTGTTGTCTTTGTTTTTTGTTTGAATTTACTGTCCGTTAAAGTGCTGTCTGCAGTAAAGTGAAAAGATATATAGCAAAATAGGAGTCTCTGTCCTTGTAATAAAATCTGATTTCCACCTGGAGTAGGAGTTATGTAGCGACCACCACTACCATTAATAGTAGCAGCAGCAGCATCATCAGTAGCAGTAAGGGTCTTCTAAGTCCACCTATAAAACATAAGTGGACAGTGATGGGAATTGAAGTTATAGGTACTGAATAAACATTGTTTGACTCCAAGCCTAGTAGTAAGATTGGGAGGGGGCTGAAGTTACCAAGCAGCCTCCGTATACACATCAGCTCTTTAGACAGTAGTAGACTATCTCACTGTGCTGAGCAGTCAGGGAGAAGAGGGAAGTATTGAGCAGGTTTCTCCTGTTTCTGTTTTGGGTAATGTGGATATTACTGTGAATGACAGAAGAAATGTACAGATATTGTAAGATTTTGAAAACAAAAATCTGTTACAAATTGACAAAGAACTGATACTCTCCATAGAGGTGGACCGCTGCCTTCTTACAGTCTCTCCCAAGGGACTGCGAATAATGTCTGATTGTGGTTATAGATGGCGCAGGTCCTAAATATTCACTCTGGATATGCAGATATCTCTGATGACAAAGGGAAAAACGACTTGATGTACGTATATATACCAAATGATAAGAGTGCAGTATACTCACTCTATAAGATCTGTGATGTCAGCCAGTCTGAAGAGAACCTCTCAATTGTATTCAATCAAGCTGAGGACAAGGAGAAACTCCAATGAGGTGAGAGTAAGATATTCTTTACATGAAACAAGTAGTCACTTACTCCATCAAAATTCAAATTGCAGCGGTGTCACAGCAAAAAGGCAAAAATACTTCAATGTCGATAAAAATGGACAAAGCTTTAATATTTAGCTTAGCTCAACGTGTTTCAACATTTACAACGTCTTTTTCAAGAGCAAGTAAAAACCTTTATCTGTTTTTACTTGTTTTTACTTGCTCTTGAAAAAGATGTTGTAAACGTTAAAACGCTAAACTAAGCTAAATATTAAAGCTTAGTCCATTTTTATCGACATTGAAATGTTTTTTGCCTTTTTGCTGTGACACCGCTGGAATTTGAATTTTGATGGAGTAAGTGACTACTTGTTTTATATAAAGAATATCTTACTCTCACCTCATTGGAGTTTCTCCTTGTCCTCAGCTTGATTGAATACAATTGAGAGGTTCTCTTCAGACTGGCTGACATCACAGATCTTACGGAGTGAGTATACTGCACTCATCATTTGGTATATATTTGTACATCAAGCTGTTTTTCCTTTGTCATTAGAGATATCTGCATATACAGAGTGAATATTTAGGACCTGCGCAATCTATAACTACCATTGGATATTACTGTGACTCCCAGCATGTCTGCTATAGCCTTTATTCTTGACCAGGAGGAAATTGATTACAAGCCTGAGGAGATGGTGGAGGAGTAAATTCCACCACAGAGTCTGTGTGTGATGGTAAGCAGCACAACTTCCTCCCTGATTTTAGGCCAGCAGTCTCCACCTATATCCTCTCCATCTCCATCCCTACCATAATCTCGAGTTGTAGAGCAGCCAGTTACTACAAGA
Source organism: Bombina bombina (assembly GCF_027579735.1). Lineage (NCBI taxonomy): Eukaryota > Metazoa > Chordata > Amphibia > Anura > Bombinatoridae > Bombina > Bombina bombina. The sequence goes on along the minus strand of NC_069503.1, from coordinate 749,121,015 downwards.
GCTTTACCAACTACCAATGTGGCCAATTCTACTAGTGCAATCTTTTTCAGTACTAGATGCACTAGCAGTTCCACCACTGCCACCACCAGTAGCAGTTCCACCCATAGGAGAGGAAAAAGTATTCTAGGGAGAGCAGAGAGTATTAGCAAAGCCACATCTGTGCTATTGAGGGAAGAAGGGACCAGCAACAGCAATGGTGCAACAATATCCTTATCACAACTGGCCACCTACTAGGAGTAGCACTACCAGCAATAGTCAGGACAGGGGACACTGTGGTGATGGCAGTCAGCAGAGTCATGTACTACCTTCAACATCACAACAACAGATTCAGCCGACCCTAAATGATTTTGGGGGGCTTCACTCTAGGGGGATGTCCAAGAAGCAGTTGAGAAAATAAACCCATCTAATAGGTCAGCAGGTAGATGTTGGTGATCTTTCTCTATGCTTGAAGGGGAGCCTTTGAAACAGCTAATGTAGGCAGTTGCTTCCCATTACCACCTCTATTCATGCAGCACTTTCAGCAGTAGCATAGTCTCCTCACTCTTCCGTTGCTGCATTGCACTGTTGAAAGAGGAGTTGTTGAAGGCTGCTGGTTGGTAGATCAGCAGGGGTTTCAATTATTTCTTCTCCATGCCGAGGTGTTGGATGAGCAGCATACAACTGGCAATTATTATTATTATTATTATTATTATCATTTATTTATAAAGTAATTTATAAATACAACTGACAATACAGCTGACCCTCTGAGCTATTGGGATGACAAGACAATTGTGTGGTGTGTCCTGTCTACAGTAACTCAAGACCTCCTCCCACAACCACCATACAAAGTGAGCAAGTGTTTTCATTAACTGACAATATACTGAACACTCCACGCTCACAAATGGCACTGCAGCTCATAGAGCAAATGGCATTTCTTAAATTTAATATTCAAAAGCTAGGTTACCTTGCCCTGAGCTTTGGCACCAATTAATTTTGAAATGTTTTCATTTGTTTATTTACATGTATGTTATGTGTCAGAGCCTATTTCGCATTACATAAATAGGAATCTATAAAAAAATAAAATTTATGATGGTTAATAAAACATATTAAAAGCAAATAATGATGCCGCAGATACCATGGGGCCGAATGATCAAGTTCTGAACGGAGCTTGATGCCCCGTGTTTCTCGCCGGAAACACAAGTTATGAAGCAGCGGTCCAAAGACCGCTGCTCCATAACCTGTCCACCTGCTCTGAGGCGGTGGACAGACATCACCAGAAATCAACCCGATCGAATACGATCAGGTTGATTGACACCCCCTGCTATTGGCCGATTGGCTGCGAATCTGCAAGGGGCGGTATTGCATCAGCAGTTCACAAGAACTGCTGGTGCAATGATAAATGCCAATAGCACATGCTGTCGTCATTTATCCATGTGCAGCGGACATGATCCGAAATATCGGATCATGTCCGCTCGCACATTCATAAATAGTCCCCTCATATCCGTGCTTGTCCTGTTTATCATTTTCAATGACTTTATTATATACAGATATCAACCACTCTTTTGTTAACATTGGAAAATGCAGTTTTAAGTTATTTTTCTTTAATTTAGGAGCTGTATAGCTGACCCACCACCTGGTACTAAGATCTTAAAAGATCTGTGGGACTTCGAAACCTACTTGGATGAAATAGCTTCATCTTTTAATGATGCAATATTTCTGTACCCCAGCTGGATCAAAGAATACTTCACTTGGGCTGGATTCAAAGGTTATAATCTTGTCATCAGGGTAAGTTTATTTATTTCATCACAAAATATTAGTTCATTTTAGTTAAATATTAGGTAAAGAATGTATATACAGAAACAGGCACTTTCACATCGTCATTTAACTGTTCAACTTCAGACAAAAGAATTAATGGCAACAATAAAGGGACAGTATTCTGTAAAATTGTTTTTCTATTAATGTTTACACCAACTGCAGAGTATAAAATGTATAAGAAATTGTTTCTATGGGTTTATTTTTGTATATGAAATAGTTGGTTTTGTTCTTTGAAACCACAACCCATCAAAATAGGTTGAGCTTGCAGTGAAATCAAATGCTCTTATATTATCACTTTCTGCAGACCAAAGTCAGAGAACAATTGAAACTCCTACTGGGAGTGTAATTTCTTCTGCTGACTATGTTTACACAGCTTTTGTATAGCCTATACTGAAGTATAGGTAAGGATACCACAGGCAAAATCAGCTATTTCAAATGCTGAAATAAAGTAAATGAGCTAGTTGTAAACAATTAAATTCAATACATACTAGTATTTAAAATGCATCATTGGGAACAAATTATAGAGGAGAAAAATTTAGGGTATGACGTCTCTTTAATATAGCCTCAATGGCACGTTAGTGAAAGCAACAAAAGAGAAAATGGATATGCAAATTATTAATTACTATTAGATCATTTGAAATTTGGAAAATAATGTAGCTGTTCAGCAGATTAGGCCAGGAGGTTGCTAGGTTACATAAAAATAGGTATTAGCAGTAGAAGTTTCACTTTATAGATGGCTAGTTAGGCCTTAAAGGGACATGAAATCCACTTTTTTTTCTTTTTTCTTTTATGCTTTAGAAAGAATGTGCAATTTAAAACAACTTTCCAATTTACTTCTATTATCTAATTTGCTTCATTCTCTTGATATCCTTTGTTGAAAGCATATTTTATAGGCTCAGTAGCTGCTGACTGGTGGCTACACATAGATGCATTGCTATTTCTTAACAAAGGATAGCTGAAGAATGAAGCAGATTAAATAATAGAAGTAATTGGAATGTTGTTTAAAATTGTATTCTCTATCTAAATCACGGAAGAAAAATGTCCCTTTAACTTGAATTTTGTGTGCATTTCTAAGGTACATATCTCCTGAAGGCTAAAAAGAGATCAAAATGAATGCTACTAAAAGTGTGCATGGTCTAAAAAAAAAAAAAACTACAAGAACAGAAGTCATGACTTTTTTATTATATATAACTTACAAGAGTATGGTTGCCATGTTTTCATGAGCAGATACAAGTTACACATACTGCAGGGTCTGTAGTAAGGAACTTGAATATAGCTACCTGAGGTAGCCTACCTCTGTAGCAGGTGTAACTTATAGCTATCCAGAACAACAAGGCTGAGGTGATATCATAGAACAAGTCAAGAATATTAAAGGGATATTTTTGTAATATACAGTACATGTATTAGCAAAAATGCTTCTAAGAAAAGCAACAGCTGATTCAAAAGTGTATTTAAATATGCACCGTGCACCCGCATTTTAAACATGGTACTTGCTCAGAGAGCCTAAAGTGTTTGTACCATCTGGTAATGACTCAGGGCTAGATTACACTGCGCTAGATGTATGGGGCGCAATCACATATACGGCTCAGGTTTCAGCGCAAGCGCGGGAACCTGCGCCGCCCGTAATTTCACCTTGCACATCGGGGTATTACATATACCCCGCCGGCAGTTCATAAAGTGCCGTAAGTCTGATAAACTAGCGATATCCAGAAATAAGAGTAAATACACATTTCTGGAGTCGCTAGTGACTTACGGCACTTTAGAAACTGCCGGCGCCTAAGAAAAGTAAAGAAAATAACAAATCTTCCATATAAGTCTAATATGCCTTCCAAAAATAAGCCCGACACGTAAAACCCCTATATCCCAACCCCCCTCTCATTACTAATATTAAATGTATTAACCCCTAGACCGACAACCCCCCACAACGCAATATGCCTCTTTAAACTATT
>NC_069503.1:749022272-749109772 GCF_027579735.1 Bombina bombina | reverse complement strand
AGGGGAGAGAGAGAGGAGGGGGGGAGAGAGAGAGAGAGGAGGGGGGAGAGAGGAGGGGGGAGAGAGAGAGGGGGGACAGAGACAGAGAGAGGGGGGATAGAGAGAGAGGGGGGACAGAGAGAGGGGGGACAGAGATAGGGGGGTAGAGGGAGAGGGGGGAGAGAGAGGGAGAGGGGGAGAGAGAGAGAGGGGGGAACAGAGAGAGAGGGGGAGAGGGGGGGGAGAGGGGGAGGGAGAGGGGGAGGGAGAGGGGGAGAGAGGGGGAGGGAGAGGGGAAGAGAGAGGGGGAGGGAGAGGGGGAGGGAGAGGGGAAGAGAGAGGGGGAGGGAGAGGGGAAGAGAGAGGGGAAGAGAGAGGGGGAGAGAGAGGGGGAGAGAGAGAGAGAGAGAGAGAGAGAGGGAGAGAGGGGGAGGGAGAGGGGAAGAGAGAGGGGGAGAGAGAGAGAGAGAGAGGGAGGGAGGGGGGAGAGAGAGAGAGAGGGGACAGAGAGAGGGGGGGTAGAGAGAGGGAGAGGGGGAGAGAGAGGGGGGAAGAGAGAGAGAGGGAGAGGGGGAGAGAGAGAGAGGGGGGAACAGAGAGAGAGGGGGAGAGAGAGAGAGGGGGGGGGGGAGAGAGAGAAAGAGAGGGAGAGGTGAGAGAGATAGAGCGGGAGAGAGAGAGAGAGAGGGGGGGGGGGGAGAGAGCAAAAGAGAGGGGAGAGAGCGCAAAAGACAGGGATTGAGAGAGAGAGAGCAAAAGAGAGGGTGGAGAGAGAGAGCAAAAGAGAGGGGGAGAGAGAGCAAAAGAGAGGTGGGAGAGAGAGGGGGGGATAGAGAGGGGGGAAATAGAGAGAGGGGAGAGAGCAAAAGAGAGGGGCGAGAGAGCAAAAGAGAGGGATTGAGATAGAGAGCAAAAGAGAGGGATTGAGATAGAGAGCAAAAGAGAGGGATGAAGATAGAGAGCAAAAGAGAGGGATGGAGATAGAGAGCAAAAGAGAGGGATGGAGAGAGAGCAAAAGAGAGGGATGGAGAAAGAGCAAAAGAGAGGGGGAGAGAGAGAGCAAAAGACAGGGATGGAGAGAGAGCAAAAGAGAGGGACGGAGAGTGCAAAAGAGAGGGGGAGAGAGAGCAAAAGAGAGGGGGAGAGAGAGCAAAAGAGAGGGGGAGAGAGAGCAAAAGAGAGGGGGAGAGAGAGAGCAAAAGAGAGGGGGAGAGAGAGTGCAAAAGAGAGGGGGAGAGAGAGAGCGCAAAAGAGAGGGGGGAGAGAGAGCGCAAAAGAGAGGGGGAGAGAGAGAGCGCAAAAGAGAGGGGGGAGAGAGAGAGCAAAAGAGAGGGATGGAGAGAGAGCAAAAAAGAGAGGGGGGAGAGAGCAAAAGAAAGGGGGAGAGAGAGAGAGAGGACAAAAGAGAGGGGGAGAGAGCGCAAAAGAGAGGGGGAGAGAGCAAAAGAAAGGGGGAGAGAGAGAGCAAAAGAGAGGGGGAGAGAGCGCAAAAGAGAGGGGGGAGAGTGCAAAAGTGAGGGGGGGAGAGAGCGCAAAAGAGGGGGGGGGGGGGAGAGCGCAAAAAAGAGGGGGAGAGAGAGCGCAAAAGATAGGGGGAGAGAGCACAAAAGAGAGGGATGGAGAGAGAGAGAGCAAAAGAGAGGGATGGAGAGAGAGCAAAAAAGAGAGGGGGGAGAGAGAGCAAAAGAGAGGGGGAGAGAGCACAAAAGAGAGGGGGGAGAGTGCAAAAGAAAGGGGGGAGAGTGCAAAAGAGAGGGAGGAGAGTGAGCACAAAAGAGAGGGGGGGAAAGAGAGAGCGCAAAAGAGAGGGGGAGAGAGAGTACAAAAGAGAGGGGGAGAGAGAGCGCAAAAGAGAGGGGGAGAGAGAGAGAGGGAAAAAGAGGGGGAGAGAGAGAGAGCAAAAGAGAGGGGAAGGAGAGAGCGCAAGGGGTGGGACCGCTGTACTGCAAAAAATGGCCCGTGTGAAAGGGCTTTAGGACTAGTATATATATAGATGATTATATATAGGTATAGATATATACAGATATATATATATTTATATATATATATGTATAGGAATATCTATTTAAAAATACATAGAACATATTCTGCTTTGTGCAGAACATTGCAATGTCAAATATTTACAGTAAATACACAGTAGAACGCTTTATTAAAAATGAATATTGCATGCATATGTGATTACATGTTTTCATCTACTTAACTGTAAAGGGGAAAAACGAGGGTAAGTGTGTGTGACACAAGAAACCTATTTAGTTCCACAAAAGAGGGTTTGTGGAGGGTTCCAAGTGCTAATAATGAGTAAGTAGAATGAAAAGAAAGCACCAGTAAGGGCCCCTACAACATAAAATATAACTTTTAATGATATCAAAAATAAAAATCCGTTGGAGGCGGACAACATAAATTAGCACACAAAGTTAAAAACGGTGCAAATGGAGGCCTGCATGTAACAACCGTGTATCAATATGAATACTAAATAGTCTCAAATGCTGGGATAAATATAGGGAAACCACATATATTGAGTGTGGTGTAATGCACTATACCGGAGGGGACCTCCCAGATTATAAAACAGCCCTATAAGGGATACCCAGTAAATAGCCCTGACAAGTTAGCATGAGATCTGCTGTACTCAACCTATATGTGTGAAAATTGTTCCACATATGTTCTATAACTTAGCCTTATAACTGAGCTCTTTAATACTTCATATATTATTTGTTTAACTGACTTGGGTTTATTCCCTTATCTTATAGTATACTATACCTTTAAGTATTATCTGCTTGTGTGAAAATTGTTCCACATCCGGTCTCAGGCTAACTCAGGGTTATTTACTAGATATCCCTCATAGCGCTGTTTGCATTTTTAAGTTATAATCTGGGACGGTGTCTCCTCCAGTATAGTGCATTACACCACACTCACTATATGTGGGTTCCCTATATTTATCCCAGCATTTGATACTATTTAATATTCATATTGATACACGGTTGTTACATGTAGGCCTCCATTTGTGCTGTTTTTAACTTTGTGTGCTATTTTTGTTGTCCGTCTCCTACAGATTTTTATCTTTGATATCATAAAAAGTTATATTTTATGTTGTAGGGGCCTTTACTCTCCATACTTTCTTTAAGCGAGTGCTGTAACTGGTGCTTTCTTTTCATTCTACTAACTGTAAAGGGCTCCAATACACATACATACATATACATCTTTAGATATTTTAATTGGTAGTCATTTTTATTTTATTAGATTATTTATGTTAGGTTAATTTATTGTTTAATGCGATGTGGGAGGCCGGAGGTTTAGGGGTTAATAACTTTATTTAGTGGCAGCGATGTCGGGGAGAGGCGGAATAGGGGTTAATAAATTTATTATAGTGGTGGCGATGTTGGGGTGCGGCGGTTTAGGGGTTAATATATTTAAATAGTGTTGGTGATGTGGGTGGACGGCAGATTAGGGGTTAATAAATGTATTTAATAGTCCCGATGTGGGTGGGCGGCAGATTAGTGGTTAATAGGTTTAATATAGTATTTGCAATGCGGGAGGGTGGGGGTTTAGAGGTTAATAGATAGTTTATGGGTGTTAGTGTACTTTGAAACATTTTAGTTATGTGCTTTGTGAAACATTTTTGTTACACAAAACTCATAACTACTGCTCTCAGATGGCTGTATGAATCGTGTTGGTATAGGCTGTAACGTAAGCATTTTAGCCTCACCGCACAACCTGTAATACTGGTGCTATGAAAATCCCACGCAAAAACGTAATTTTTTTGAGTGCGGGATTGACGTTGCGTTACAGGCTAAAATGCTTGCGGTATAGCTATACTGACATGACTTCCAATAGCGGCATTACTGCTTTTACGCTGACATTGCCATTTTTCCAGCGTTAAAAGCCGCAACGCAAAACTCGTAATCTAGGTGTTTGAGCCTTAATAAAATGTTTGTGCAATTTTTTAAAAAAATATTTTTATTAGATTCTGTTATTATGAGTACACTATACTTTGTAATGTAGTTTTGATGTGTTTTGTGAAACATTTTTGTTTTGAAAAACAAAAAACAGTTTGAAATAGAAGCATTTTTGCAATGTACTTCCTTTAGCAACAATGCTTCTAGTAAAAGGTATCACTGTTAGTGGCATACAATGTGTTCAGGAGGCCTGTGCACCAGCATTCACAAGCCACGGCTTCTCAGAGAGTCATTCTTCACAGACACACTACCGCCAGCTCTCTCACCTTGAATACTGCTGCAATTGCCTCATTATTTGTGTGTCTACCCCTGAAAAACAGTAATAATATTTACTAGAAACCTTTTTGCTAATAGAAGTATATTTTCACAGATATTTCAATTTTGACCTTTCTATTCCATTAACAGTAATGGGGAGAGGGGGTTTAAAAGAGTCACTTTGTCTCCCTATCCAAGAATGTAATTGAATAATTCATTATCACTTGTATTATATGTTGATTGGATAATCCTTAGTCTGCCGTTATCTTTTTCATCAACTTATTTTCTTTTGTTCTGTTTAGCTTAGTCACACAACTGAATGTTTTAACCTCTTAGATTTGTTATCACTAAAACATTTTTCTTCTTTCTCTTACTCACGCTCTCTCTGTTTCTTGTTCTGTTTCTTTGTCTGTCTGTCTGTCTATCTATGTGTCTCTTTCTCTGTCTTTTAAAGCCTTTCACTGCTAAGCACATCTAAAATAGTTAATACCTAATGTTTCAATCAAGTAGCATAAATGCAATGTAATTTTTTCCATGTCTTGCTAAATTCTTTATTAAGATGATTGAAACGGATGAAGATTTTGTTGCTTTGCCCAAAGGCTACAACTACTTGGTCGACTTTTCAGACCTATCATTTCCAACAGAAAGGCCAAGCCGAGACCATCCATATGAGGAAGTAAGAGATTTCTTATTATCTGTATTGTAAGCACTGCTTTATTGTCCTACCGGGATACCAGGACTTTTCCCATTGAGCAAGTTGGCTGATGTCACTGTAGGGCTGTGTCCTTTGTCAGGGAGGTCACGGAGTGAGACTTGTGCACTTGTGTAGTGCGTTTCTTCAAGGCCACTCTGCTCCTGATAACGTTGTGGGGGCCTGAGGCAGCAAAAAAAAGGCCCTAGGCAAGGTAGGAGGAGGGGGTATAGGTGGGGCTGTTCTGGGGGGGGGTGAAAGTGGGGCCATGGGGGCTGGGGCAGGGGGTGGAGGCAGAACCTGGGGGTTCTGGGACTGGTCTTCAAACATTTCCTTGGCCTGTTTGATTTGTCATTCTGACCCTGATTGCAAATATACCATAATATCCGCTTAAACTAATTGCAATGTCCTTGTTATTTTTTTTTTAAAGCTTTACAGATGATTTCACAGATAAAGTATGTAATATGAACCCATAAAATTGCATGAATATCTATCTACTATATGCTTAAGGCATACGCTTTTAGCACATTCGTTATTTGCCGTTCAATAGTGCAGTTTTGAGGGAATAAAATGTTGGTTCGAAGTAGAAAACAGTAAAGTCAAAGAAGCATCATGAATTGGAGCGTGGGAGAAAATAGAAATGGAAACAAAGAAATATAAAATAATATTAAACCTATTATACTATAACATAGGCAGATCCTATACTGAGACTAATGTGTGTGTAGAGAGGAATAGGGTCTCACCTTTAAAAACAAAAACTACTTCTTAGGTATGCTGCTGGAATCCTGCTATCCCCCCCTCCCTCCAATAATAACAGCTTTTTATCCAATATTTTTCAACCAAGTACTCTGTATATTTGCAGAGCTCATTTTACCAGGCAACTGGGAATATGGAAGAAGCCAGTGCATTGTGGGTGACCTGCTTCCTTGACTTATACTGACTGCTGAGATACATTATTGTGTGCATGTGCAGGGTATATCCAATATATCCATATTGGATAAGGAATCAAACTATTTTCATTTCCCAGCTTGTCCACAAAGTACAGAGCATGTTCCACACAATGCATAGGAAACCTATGCAAAGGCAGGACAAAGTTGGAATGTATTGCACTGTAAGAAAAATGTTCTAGATATCCAAGGCTGGTTGGGGAGACATTCCGATAATAACAAAACTGATTCATGTTGTATACTTTTATTCAACAAAACATATTTATAGTAAAGACCACATTAGTGGTTCGTTTTAAACTAGGAGTTGGGCAGGGTTATACTAAATTAGTTACAAGGACATATGTAGTAATGATAAAGCATCATTGTATACTATATAGGCTATATTACACTTTAACAGGTTTTGGCAGGTCTAAGAAGCCCTTTTATCCCTGAGTTGAGTAAAATAATTGCCATTCATTTTAGAAATCACACTCAGCAATTGAGGTATTGTGGTAATTTTGTTTGACAAAAAGTATAAATAATTTCAGACCACATGAGGCGACCTTGTCATGGAGCATTTTTTCATATAGTTTGGGCATAGCCTAAATACACTTTTTGTAGCCTGACAGCTTGTGTTTGGTCACAGTTTAAAATAGATATAAAGGTTTAAAATATTAAATAAAAAGCCATAAATACAAAGCCACAAGTACAGATATAAGCAATAAAGCAATCCAAAGTAAATGTAACTGGGTTTACCAACTGCACCATAAACAAACATTTATGAGGTTTTAGATTTCCAAATCTGCATTGCTAGTTTAGATATTAATGAGTTAATTTGCTTTAAGGAAAGCTCATAGCTATAATTGCTTTACATAGATTCTCTTTTAGTACAATATACAAAGGATACAACAAACCTGTGTAGATTTATAAATGTTTACTAATGAAAATTTGAATACCTGAAAATAAATGTTTGTTTTTTTCTCCAACGTGTTAAGTGGTTTATCTGAAGTATAACTGAAGTACCAGGTAGGGTTGCCACCAGGCCAAATTTTATTGGCATAATAGGCTATTTTAAGGTTAGACAATAAAGAAAATATATAAACATAAAAGTTCTGTTACAGTGAAACTTTGATCTTACAGTTCTTACTATAAAAATGATCAGTTCAAAACAACCATAGTCACATAAGTATTTGAACTATACAACATTATTATATATGCAAATTTATGCTAATTAGTACTGTCTACATTAAATTAAGACTATGGCCCCTATTTATCAAGCCGTCAACCGCAAATTTGCTGGAATTCAGCAGCGTATTTGTGGCGAGTCTGATTCGCATTAGTTATCAAACCCTACAAACTGGCAAAAGTAGAATTTAGTGACGTAACATATGATCCGCCGGTCTCAGTCCGGCACAGATCGATGCTTATGTCACTACAGATGTTCCGAGCATAAGTTCAGCACTATGTGACTACTTTTGGAAGTTATCAAATTCCTACCAGGTACGCTCGGCACTATTCCGGCCCAGCTTACCTGGTTTTCGATCCGCCGCCCTGGAGGCAGCCGATGCCATAGGAATCAGTGGGAGTCGGAAAACAGCGAGAGCTTATGTTCGCTGCTGCCCGATATCCCATTGATTCCTATGGGAATGTCTACACCTAACATATACCCCGAGTCTAAACACCCTAATCGGCCCCCCCTTCACCGCCGCCACCTACATTATACTTATTAACCCCTAAACCTCTGCTCCCGGACCCTGCCGCAACTAAAGTGTTTAACCCCTAAACCGCCACTCCTGGAGCCCACCAGCTACATTATATTTATTAACCCCTAATCTGCCACCCCTACACCGCCGCAACCTACTTTATACTTATTAACCCCTAATCTGCCCCCCTACACCGCCGCCACTATATTAAATTTATTAACCCCTAAACCTAAGTCTAACCCTAACACCCACGTAAATATAATTAAAATACATCTTAATAAATATTACTATCATTAAATAAATAATTCCTATTTAAAACTAAAAATTTACCTATAAAATAAACACTAAGATAGCTACAATATAACTAATAGTTACAATGTAGCTATCTCAGGATTTATTTTTATTTTACAGGCAACTTTGTATTTATTTCTCTTGTAAGATGTATCGAGTCCACGGATTCATCCTTACTTGTGGGATATTCTCCTTCCCTACAGGAAGTGGCAGAGAGAGCACCCACAGCAGAGCTGTCTATATAGCTCCCCCCTTAGCTCCACCCCCCAGTCATTCTCTCTGCCTGCTTAACTGCTAGGAAGGGCAAAGAGCTATGTGGTGACTAAAATGTAGTTTTTTAATTCTCAAGCAAAAGTTTATTATTTTAAATGGTACTATTTACTCTCTGGCAGAAAAGGGATGAAGATTTCTGCAAGAAGGATGATGATCTTAGCATTTTGTAACTAAGATCCACTGCTGCTCTCACAAGGCCTGAAGAGTATAGGAAAACTTCAGTTGGGAGAACGGTTTGCAGACTAAGCTGCATATGACGTATGTTCAGCCTATATTTTTCTAGACAGACTGTGTTAAATCTAGAAAAGGCTGACAATATCCCCATGAGGGAAGGGTAAGCTGTATTCATATACTTTAATAGGAATTTCAGCTTGCTTGAAGGGCTCATTAGTTACTGGTGACACTGTTAGTAAAAAAGTTTTGTTTTTTGATGCATTTATAACGTTTTTTGAAGGGACTAAAGGGGTCATTGTGGCTTGGTTTTGAGTTTTTTTAACTTACATGGTTAATTAAGAGACACTCTGGTGTTTCTCTGTTAGGCCTCAAAACATTGAGTGAGGTGGGAGGGGCCTATTTTCGTGCCTCAGTTGCGCAGTTTCCTTTCCTCTGAGACATATCACTGCTTCTCCTGTCATTTCTGCTGTGTTTGAGGGTTGTTAAAGAAGTTTTTTCCCCCACAAATCATTCTGAAGGGCCAGGTAGGAGCCACAGCAGAGCTGTGGCATGGTGCTGAAATTTTTTTTTATTGGGTTTAACGTTTTTTCAATCCGTTTTTGCCATGAAAGGGTTAATTATTTATTTGCATAGCTGTGCAAAGTTACTAAGCCTTTATGATGCTACTGTAAAAATTTAGTTAAGTTTACTGCTTTTTTACACTGTTTTGCAGAACTGGTGCAGCTTTTTTTCTCTTAAAGGCACAGTACCGTTTTATTTCTAAGTGTTTTTTACTTTGATTACAGTGTTTTCCAAGCTTGCTTGTTACATTACTATCCTGTTTAACATGTGTGACACCAAGTAAAATCCTTGTTTAATATGTTTGGAAGCCATTGTGGAACCCCCTCTTAGAATGTGTCCCAATTGTACATATATGTCTATAAACTATAAAGAACATATATTAGCACTTAAAAATAGAGCAATAGATGATTCTCAGTCAGAAGTAAATGAGGGTTCGCCATCTAGCTCTCCCCAAGTGTCACAACCAGTAACGCCTGCACAAGTGACGCCAAGTACCTCTAGTGCGTCAAATTCTTTTACTTTACAAGACATGGCCACAGTTATGAATACAACCCTCACAGAGGTTTTATCTAAACTGCCTGGTTTACAAGGAAAGCGGGACAGCTCTGGGTTTAGGAAAAATGCTGAGCCGTCTGACGCTTTAGTAGCCGTATCTGATATGCCCTCACAATGCTCTGAAGTAGGGGTGAGGGATTTGTTATCTGAGGGAGAAATTTCTGATTCAGGAAAGACGCTTCCTCAGACAGATTCTGATATGACGGCCTTTAAATTTAAGCTTGAACACCTCCGCTTATTGCTCAGGGAGGTATTAGTGACTCTAGATGATTGTGACCATATAGTGGTTCCAGAGAAATTGTGTAAAATGGATAAATACTTAGAGGTTCCTGTTTACACTGATGTTTTTCCAGTTCCTAAGAGGATTGTGAATATTATTACTAAGGAGTGGGATAGACCAGGTATTCCGTTCTCTCCCCCTCCTGTTTTTAAGAAAATGTTTCCCATATCTGACACCATGCGGGACTCGTGGCAGACAGTCCCTAAGGTGGAGGGAGCTATTTCTACTCTGTCTAAGTGTACAACTATACCTATCGAAGACAGTTGTACTTTCAAAGATCCTATGGATAAAAAATTAGAGGGTCTCCTGAAGAAAATTTTCGTTCATCAGGGTTTTTCTCTTCAACCTATTGCGTGCATTGTTCCTGTAACTACTGCAGCTGCTTTCTGGTTTGAGGCTCTAGAAGAGGCTCTTCAGATGGAGACTCCATTAGAGGAGATTATGGACAGAATCAAGGCCCTTAAATTGGCTAATTATTTTTTTATTACAGGTGCCGATTTTCAACTGGCTAAATTAAAGGCAAAGAATTCAGGTTTTGCCATTTTAGCACGCAGGGCGTTATGGCTTAAGTCCTGGTCTGCTGATGTGTCATCCAAATCTAAACTTTTGAACATCCCTTTCAAAGGAAAGACCCTATTCGGGCCTGAACTGAAAGAGATTATTTCAGACATCACTGGAGGGAAAGGTCATGCCCTTCCTCAGGATAGATCAAATAAGATGAAGATCAAACAAAGTAATTTTCGTTCCTTTCGGAACTTCAAGAATAGTTCCGTTTCGGCTTCCTCTGCTGCAAAGCAAGAGGGGAATTTTGCCCAATCCAAGTCAGTCTGGAGACCTAACCAGGCTTGCAACAAGGGTAAACAGGCCAAGAAGCCTGCAGCTACCTATAAGACAGCATGAAGGGGTAGCCCCCGATCCGGGACCAGATCTAGTAGGGGGCAGACTCTCTCTCTTCGCTCAGGCTTGAGCAAGAGATGTTCACGATCCCTGGGCTTTAGAAATTGTGTCCCAGGGATATCTTCTGGAATTCAAAGACTCCCTTCCACGGGGGAGATTTCATATTTCTCGATTGTCTGTAAATCAGACAAAGAGAGAGGCGTTCTTACGCTGTGTAGAAGATCTGCTTACCATGGGGGTGATCCGCCCAGTCCCAAAAGAGGAACAGGGACTAGGGTTCTACTAAAACCTGTTTGTGGTTCCCAAAAAAGAGGGAACTTTCAGACCAATCTTGGATTTCAAAATTCTAAACAAGTTCCTCAAGGTTCTATCATTCAAGATGGAGACCATTCGGACTATTCTGCCTCTGATCCAGGAAGGTCAATATATGACTACCCTGGACTTAAAGGATGCGTAGCTACACATCCCTATACACAGAAATCATCATCAATTTCTCAGATTTGCCTTTTTAAACAGGCATTACCAGTTTGTGGCTCTTCCCTTCGGGTTAGCCACGGCTCCAAGAATTTTCACAAAGGTACTAGGGTCCCTTCTGGCGGTTCTACGACCTCGGGGCATAGCAGTGGTGCCTTATCTAGACGACATCTTAATTCAGGCGTCGACTTTTCAGCTAGCCAAGTCTCATATGAACATTGTGTTGGCTTTTCTGAGATCTCATGGGTGGAAGGTGAACATAAAAAAGAGTTCTCTCTTCCCTCTCACAAGAGTTTCCTTTCTGGGGACTCTGATAGATTCGGTAGAAATGAAAGTCAGAAAATCAAAACTCTTAACCACTTGCTGAACTCTTCATTCCATTCCTCGGCCATCTGTGGCTTAGTGTATGGAGGTAATCGGACTCATGGTAGCGGCAATGGACATAGTTCCTTTTGCCCGCCTACACCTCAGACCACTGCAACTATGCATGCTCAAACAGTGGAATGGGGATTATGCAGATTTATCTCCTCAACTACATCTGGACCAGGAGACCAGAGATTCTCTTCTCTGGTGGTTGTCTCAGGACCACCTGTCTCAGGGAATGTACTTCCACAGGCCAGAGTGGTTCATTGTAATGACAGATGCCAGCCTGCTAGGCTGGGGTGCAGTCTGGAACTCCCTGAAAGCACAGGGCTTATGGTCTCAGGAGGAATCTCTTCTTCCGATAAACATCCTAGAACTGAGAGCGATATTCAAGGCGCTTCAGGCATGGCCTCAGCTTGCTGCAGCCAAATTTATAAGGTTTCAGTCAGACAGCATCATGACTGTAGCTTATATCAATCATCAAGGAGGAACAAGGAGTTCTCTAGCGATGATGGAGGTAACCAAAATAATCCGATGGGCAGAGGATCACTCTTGCCATCTCTCAGCAGTCCACATTCCAGGAGTAGAGAACTGGGAGGCGGATTTTCTAAGTTGTCAGACTTTTCATCCGGGGGAGTGGGAACTCCATCCGGAGGTATTTGCTCAGCTGATTCAGCTATGGGGCACACCAGAATTAGATCTGATGGTGTCGCTTCAGAATGCCAAACTTCCTTGTTACGGGTCCAGGTCCCGGGATCCCAAGGCGGTACTGATAGATGCTCTAGCAGTACCTTGGTCCTTCAATCTGGCCTACGTATTTCCACTGCTTCCTCTCCTTCCATGTCTGGTTGCCAGAATCAAGCAGGAGAGAGTGATTCTGATAGCACCTGCATGGCCACGCAGTACTTGGTATGCAGACCTAGTGGGCATGTCCTCGGTTCCACCGTTGTCCCTTCCAATGAGGAGGGACCTTCTAATTCAAGGTCCGTTCTCACATCCAAATCTAGTTTCTCTGCGTCTGACTGCTTGGATATTGAACGCCTAGATCTATCAAAGCGTGGGTTCTCTGAGTCGGTCATTAATACCCTGATTCAGGCTAGAAAGCCTGTCACCAGGAAGATCTATCATAAGATTTGGCGCAAATATCTTTATTGGTGTGAATCCAAGGGTTACATGTGGAGTAAGATTAGGATTCCTAGAATGTTGTCTTTTCTCCAAGAGGGTTTGGAGAAGGGATTATCAGCTAGTTCTCTAAAAGGACAAATATCTGCTTTGTCTATTCTACTACACAAACGTCTGGCAGATGTCCCAGATGTTCAAACCTTTAGTCAAGCTTTGGTCAGAATAAAGCCTGTATTTAAGCCTGCTGCTCCGCCTTGGAGCCTAAACTTAGTCCTTAGAGTTCTTCAAGGGGTTCCATTTGAACCTATGCATTCCATAGATATTAAATTTCTATCTTGGAAAGTTTTGTTCTTAGTTGCTATCTCTTCGGCTCGAAGAGTTTCTGAGCTATCTGCTTTACAGTGTGATTCCCCTTATCTTATTTTCCATTCAGATAAGGTGGTTTTGCGTACCAAACCTGGTTTTCTTCCTAAGGTTGTTTCTAATAAGAATATCAATCAAGAGATTGTTGTTCCTTCTCTGTGTCCTAATCCTTCATCAAAGAAGGAACGTCTGTTGCACAATCTTGATGTGGTTCATGCTTTAAAGTTCTACTTACAAGCAACCAAAGATTTCAGTCAAACATCTTCATTGTTTGTTGTCTATTCTGGTAAGAGGAGAGGCCAAAAGGCTACTGCTACCTCTCTTTCCTTTTGGCTGAAAAGCATCATTCATTTGGCCTATGAGACTGCTGGACAGCAGCCTCCTGAAAGAATTACTGCTCATTCTACTAGAGCTGTGGCTTCCACATGGGCTTTTGAAAATGAGGCTTCTGTTGAACAGATTTGTAAGGCGGCGACCTGGTCTTCGCTTCATACTTTTTCCAAATTTTACAAATTTGATACTTTTGCTTCTTCGGAGGCTATTTTTGGGAGAAAGGTTCTACAAGCAGTGGTGCCTTCCGTTTAAGGTCCCTGTCTTGTCCCTCCCTTCATCCGTGTCCTAAAGCTTTGGTATTGGTATCCCACAAGTAAGGATGAATCCGTGGACTCGATACATCTTACAAGAGAAAACATAATTTATGCTTACCTGATAAATTTATTTCTCTTGTGATGTATCGAGTCTACGGCCCGCCCTGTTTATTATGACAGGCATATATATTTTTATTTTTTAAACTTTCAGTCACCACTGCACCCTATGGTTTCTCCTTTTTCTTCCTAGCCTTCGGTCGAATGACTGGGGGGTGGAGCTAAGGGGGGAGCTATATAGACAGCTCTGTTGTGGGTGCTCTCTCTGCCACTTCCTGTAGGGAAGGAGAATATCCCACAAGTAAGGATGAATCCGTGGACTCGATACATCACAAGAGAAATAAATTTATCAGGTAAGCATAAATTATGTTTTTAACTAGGTACAATAGTTATTAAATAGTTATTAACTATTTAATAACTACCTAGCTAAAATAAATACAAAAGTACCTGTAAAATAAAACCTAACCTAAGTTACACAAACACCTAACACTACACTATAATTAAATAAATTACCTAAACTAAATACTATTAAAAACAAACAAAAAACAAACACTAAATTGCAGAAAACAATAAAATAATTACAAGTTTTTTAAACTAATTACATCTAATATAATCCCCCTAATAAAATAAAAAAGCCCCCCAAAAATTAGGATTGAAGTTCAATCCTATTGGCTGATCCAATCAGCCAATAGGATTGAATTTCAATCCTATTGGCTGATTGCATCAGCCAGTTGGATTTTTCCTACCTTAATTCCAATTGGTTGGTAGAATTCTATCAGCCAATCAGAGTTCAAGGGACGCCATCTTGGATGACGTCATTTAAAGGACCATTCATTCAGTCGTCGGATGTCATTAGAAGAGGATGCTCCGCGCCGGATGTCTGAACTCAGATTGGCTGATAGAATTCTATCAGCCAATTGGAATTAAGGTAGGAAAAATCCAATTGGCTGATGCAATCAGCCAATAGGATTGAAGTTCAATCCTATTGGCTGATCCAATCAGCCAATAGGATTGAACTCGCATTCTATTGGCTGTTCCAATCAGCCAATAGAATGCGAGCTCAATCCTATTGGCTGATTCAATCAGCCAATAGGATTGAACTTCAATCCTATTGGCTGATTGCATCAGCCAATTGGATTTTTCCTACCTTAATTCCAATTGGCTGATAGAATTCTATCAGCCAATCTGAGTTCAAGGGACGCCATCTTGGATGACGTCATTTAAAGGACCATTCATTCAGTTGTCGGATGTCGTTAGAAGAGGATGCTCCGCGCTGGATGGATGAAGATAGAAGATGCCGCCTGGATGAAGACTTCTGCCCATCTGGAGGACCTCTTCTGGCCGGCTTGGATGAAGACTTCTGCCCGTCTGGAGGACCACTTCGCTCGGCTTCATTGAGGACTTCGGCCCGGTTGGGTGAAGACGTCTCAAGGTAGGGTGATTTTCAAGGGGTTAGTGTTAGGTTTTATTAAGGGGGTATTGGGTGGGTTTTAGAGTAGGGTTGGGTGTGTGGGTGGTGGGTTTTAATGTTGGGGGGATATTGTACTATTTTTTACAGGTAAAAGAGCTGATTACTTTGGGGCAATACCCCACAAAAAGCCATTTTAAGGGCTATTTGTTATTTAGTATAGGGTAGGGCTTTTTTTTTTTCAAATTTTTATGGAGGATATACAATACAAATATCTCCAAATATAGTGCAATACAAATAAGTAACATATAGATCAACTCATATATATCATTACATGACAGATTGAGTATACATGTCCATACATAACTACAAAATCAATCATATTACAGTGTAACCACGTACAGTAAGAGGTACCAACAGAAGTCGTAGATACTAAATTATATTATACTTTTTATACAGGGTTTGACTTACTTAAATGTGGTTAAATATAAACTCTAGTTAGCACTCAATACCTATAGTATCCTAATTTTTTATATATAATTGCAAGTTAGATTGCCCTCCTCAAACTAAATAGGCCACTCATGGGTCTCTATTAACTATAAGATACATTTTTGAAAGGAGGTGAGCAAAACTATCAACTTAGTAAAAATACTATCCTGTTCATGAGCAAGTACAAACAATCAATATAATAAGCTTTTCCAAATTAGCATGCCATCAAATGTGGATATGACACAAAATTGTTCAAAAGGAAACATATAACACCACCGCACAGAAAAACATGTCTAAATGTATAAATGACTCAAGGTGAAATGGTCTGTACAGAAAGGGTAATAAGCACATAATTTAACTCATAACTATAGGGGAAGAGAGAGTATTGTTGTGGAATTACCATAAAGCATCTAAAAAAATGATTCATAGAAATTGAGAGTTTTAACCATCTAGGGCATAGCAGCACTATTTATAAATAATAAGCAATAAGGTCAATATCCAGCCTCTTTTATACTTAAATCAACTATTTACCCATACAATTGATGACCACACTTGGGCCATTAATAGTTTAAAAAAAAAAAAAAAAAAAGGGGTAATTGGTACTAATTGGGGTTAATATTGCTGAATATTATTTAACTGATTGGACTACAAGTAATACATATATACTCAAGGTATTGTAGTATACCATATAATATAACTGGGAGCAGAGTTATTGAATATTATTTAACTGAGTGGGTTACCAAAGATAAGTATATACTAGGTGTATTGTAAGATATTATATAACAAATATTTGAGTCCAGTATAATATATCATCTTGTATTATTAATATTTCTAGATATCTGGCAGGAGGAAGTCTAATATCTTTGAATCCTTTAATTTAAACTAAACTAATTTGAAGAGAAAAAGGAGGACAAAATTATACCAATGTGAGCAAAGTAATGGACACTAGTTGTCAAATGTCTTTGATCCCGTTATACATTTTCTCAGTGAACTATATCTAATCCTATATTGCCACCTAGTGGAGGAAAGTGGTATACATACTTCATAAATGAAATAGATTAACTTTAGTCTGAAACCTATTAAAATGGTGATCGTATCCATAAAAGACAAAAAGCATGTGTATTTGTGATGAACTGTATCATCTGAGGTGATAGCATAGATAGGTTTATGTAGCAAAGGGTGTCAGAGACCTGAAAGTGTATACGGAGCAATGCAATAAATATACAAATAGACTTCTTGTATGTTTCCAGTTAGAAATAACAGGATTATCTGAGATATAAAATATAGCTCGTATTTGTAAAAATAAAATTAGAAAATGAGGGTATAGCATGTGCATAGTCTGATGAAGGACCATGGGCGGAATATAACATTACTGAACTTAGAATAGTATAAGTGAATTAATAAAAATGCACTAATGCACTGGCTGCAGACATTGGACATAATAGATTATATATACAGATCTCAAATTCGGCTGGAATAAATGCTGCTGTGTCCAAACATACAACGTCCCCAAACCTCAAGCTTTAGTGCCGTCATTAGAGTTTTTACGTTTTAGGTATGAACAAGCAGTTCAAACTTAACTATTTGGTAGTGAGTTGTCATAGTAGAGGTAACGATAAAAACAAACAAACAAAAAAAACCTGTCCCAGTAGTTATCTATAAACAACTTAAGAAACAATAAAAGACTTTACTTTCATTAACTCCCGTGTCTCTGTTGCTTGTACAGTATGCAAACATCATCCTATGCCAGAGCGCTGAGGTAAATGAGACCCATCAGCGAAATTTCCCACAAACAATAGTAGCACTGACATCCAGTGCTCATCAAATTGATCCAAGAGCTCCCGCTTACGTGCCAAACAGATCTGTAGTTCCCCAGCCAAGTTCATGCTATCTTTCCCCTTGAACAAGCTCTCATCAGCGACCCAGGAGTCGTGTTGTGAATCAGAACCTTGAGGGTATTGTGAGGGTTTCAAGTCAGCCTGCTGGTCCGCAGCCATTCCTGCAACATTGTCAATCATATAGTTAAGTAGAGCCTGACTCTCCTGATTTTCAGATGCCACATGGTAGCCTCCGCCTGAGATCCCATTCCCAGGGGGGCCTTAACATTGTACTGCTTAGCATTCAGATGATCTGGGTCGGCTACTTGGCGATCAATAAAAACAGCAGCATGGCAAACTGATCCCCATTCCAGCTGAAGCTGCGTACAAAATTCTGTAAGGTGATAGATCAGGAGGCGGTCCACTGATTTGTGTTGCGCTTGCCATTATACAGAAAAGCGGTCAGACCAAAATAAATCTCTGTACTGTAACTATTGTATATAATCAAGAGTATCTGCGTACTTTTTGACCCGAAGGGTTATGGGGGTATGTGTGGGAGCCGCAGCCACACAGTTCCTCGTCCACAGGCACGTTAAGGCCCAACTAGCCAAGGCTATGCACTACTCACTTAGAGAACATAGGTCAGGCCTGTCGATATCTGTTCCTCATCTCTAGCATAGAGAGTAAACCATTAATTCTTCTCAAGAATTGAGATTATGCTGGAATAAAAGCCTAGTTTAATAGAACAGGAGCTTCATTGAGACACGTCCTGCCGCTCCAAGCATAGGGTTCGCCCCCCATAGGGTAGGGCTTTTTATTATTTTGGGGGGGCTTTTTTATTTTATTAGGGGGATTAGATTAGGTGTAATTAGTTTAAAAACATTGTAATTATTTTATTATTTTCTGTAATTTAGTGGGGGGGTTTGTACTTTAGATAATTGTTTTTAATTGTAATTAATTGTATTTAGTTTAGGGAATTTATTTAATTATAGTGTAGTGTTAGATGTAATTGTAACTTAGGTTAAGTTTTATTTTACAAGTATATTTGTATTTATTTTAACTAGGAAGTTATTAAATAGTTAGTAACTATTTAATAACTATTGTAGCTAGTTAAAATAAATACAAACTTGCCTGTAAAATAAAAATAAATCATAAGATAGCTACAACGTAACTATTAGTTATATTGTAGCTATCTTAGGGTTTATTTTATAGGTAAGTATTTAGTTTTAAATAGGAATAATTTATTTTGATTTATTTAAATTATATTTAAGTTAGGGGGTGTTAGGGTTAGTGTTAGACTTAGGTTTAGGGGTTAATACATTTAATATAGAGGCGGCGGTGTAGGGGGGGCAGATTAGGGGTTAATAAATATAATGTAGGTGGCGGCGGTGTAGGGGGGGCAGATTAGGGGTTAATAAATATAATGTAGGTGGCGGTGGGCTCCAGGAGCGGTGGTTTAGGAGGTTAAACACTTTATTTAGTTGCGGCGGGGTCCGGGAGCGGCAGGATAGGGGTTAATAACTTTATGTAGGTGGCGGCAGTATAGGGGGCAGAAGATTAGGGGTTAATACATGTATTAGATTTGCGGTGGGCTCCGGGAGTTGCGGTTTAGGGGTTAATACATTTATTAGATTTGCAGTGGGCTCCGGGAGGGGTAGTTTAGGGGTTAATAACTTTATTTAGGTGCAGCGGGCTCCGGAGCGGCGGTATAGAGGTTAAACAATTTATTAGAGTTGCGGTGGGCTCCGGGAGCAGCGGTATAGGGGGTAAACAGTATAGTATAGTGTGGGTGTTTAGTGACAGGGTACCAAGAAAGCTGTAAAAAAGACGAAGAGCAATGAGATCGATTACTGTTAGTTAACAACAGTCCGCTGCTCATCGCCCCATACTTGGTGCGCGGCTTTTTGACAGCTTTTTTGGTAACTTTGGAGAACGTATTCAGGTCCGCGGCAGCGATGTTAGGCGATCTTATGAAAGCGTATTGGTGCCGTCGAATGCAAGAAAGTCAACGGCTTTATAAATAGAGACCTATATTTTCTTTGCCAGCTTCTCTTTGATTTTCATGCACAAATTATGTCTATTGTCTAAAAACCTAAAAGAAAATATAGACAAAAATGTGCAGTCTTTATAAGAAGCTCAGAATAGTAGTTTCCTACCCTACAAGTATATCTACTTTCATAACTTTCTAGGTGTCTTAATTAATATTCAGAAAAGCCTCATGATAAGGACAATCTATTTTAATATTTCCTAATATCTTGAATGTAAATTTTCCTCTTTAATAGATAAAAACTCGTACAACAGTCATGAGACATGTAGTGAAGAATGGACTTTTGTGGGATGATTTGTATATCGGATTTCAGACACGACTACAGCGGGATCCTGACATTTATCACCACCAGTAGGTTCTGACTAATAAACTATAGTCATATATATGATATATGTGTGTGTCTATATGTGTAATTATAATATAATAATATATTATAAAGATTCTAAACAGTTGCAGCTATTATATTTATGGGTCATTTATACAAAGTTTTTTATTCCTATAAGATCATTTGAGCTAATAATCACTTAGGGCTCCATATACTAAGCAAAGGATGCTACTTTCAAGCAAATGTGAAAAGTATTTCCCAACATTGTATGATTATTCATATGATTATTTATTTTCCATGTGTTTTAATGTATAACCTCTGAATATTACTTTGTATGGCAGACTTTAAGTGTAAAATAATTAAAACTATTAGTATTAAAATGTTTTTTTTATCAAATGATAGCAACCACCCCCTCCCCCGCCACAAACAAAAGATCTGCTAGTACTGCTACACTTACACCTAGATTTAGAGTTTTGCGTTAGAAGGGGTGCGTTAGCTACGCGTGTTTTTTTTTCCCCCGCACCTTTTAAACAACGCTGGTATTTAGAGTTCTCTGAAGGGCTGCGTTAGGCTCCAAAAAGGGAGCATAGAGCATAATTTACTGCCACTGCAACTCTAAATACCAGTGTTGCTTACGGACGCGGCCAGCTTAAAAAACGTGCTCGTGCACGATATCCCCATAGGAAACAATGGGACAGTTTGAGCTGAAAAAAACCTAACACCTGCAAAAAAGCAGCGTTCAGCTCCTAACGCAGCCCCATTGTTTCCTATGGGTAAACACTTCCTAAGTCTGCACCTAACACCCTAACATGAACCCCGAGTCTAAACAAACCTATCCTTACACTTATTAACCCCTAATCTGCTGTCCCCGCTATCGCTGACCCCTGCATATTATTATTAACCCCTAATCTGCCGCTCCGTACACCGCCGCTATGTACCCCTAATCTGCTGCCCCTAACATCGCCGACCCCTATATTATATTTATTAACCCCTAATCTGCCCCCCCCAACGTCCCCGCTACCTAACTACACTTATTAACCCCTAATCTGCCGACCGGACCTTGCCGCCACTATAATAAATGTATTAACCCCTAAACGCCTCACTCCCGACTCAAAAACCCTGTAATAAATAGTATTAACCCCTAATCTGCCCTCCCTAACATCGCCGACACCTAACTACAAGTATTAACCCCTAATCTGCCGACCGGACCTCGCCTCGCCGCTACTCTAATAAATGTATTAACCCCTAAAGCTAAGTCTAACCCTAACACTAGCACCCCCTAAGTTAAATTTAAATTAAATCTAACAAAATAAAATAAATCTTATTAAATAAATTAATCCTATTTAAAGCTAAATACTTACCTGTAAAATAAACCCTAATATAGCTACAATATAACAAATAATTATATTGTAGCTATTTTAGCATTTATATTTATTTTATAGGCAACTTTGTATTTATTTTAACTAGGTACAATAGCTATTAAATAGTTAATAACTATTTAATAGCTACCTATTTAAAATAATTACAAAATTACCTGTAAAATAAATCCTAACCTAAGTTACAATTAAACCTAACACTACACTATCAATAAATTAATTAACTAAACTATCTACAATTATCTACAATTAAATCAACTAAACTAAATTACAAAAAAAACCAAACACTAAATTACAAAAAATAAAAAAATTACAAGAATTTTAAACTAATTACACCTACTCTAAGCCCCCTAAAAAAATAACAAAGCCCCCCAAAATAAAAAAATGCCCTACCCTATTCTAAAATAAAAAGTTAACAGCTCTATTACCTTACCAGCCCTTAAAAGGCCTTTTGTGGGGCATGCCCTAAAGAAAACAGCTCTTTTGCATTTAAAAAAAACATACAATAACCCCCCAACATTACAACCCACCACCCACATACCCCTAATCTAACCCAAACACCCCTTAAAAAACCTAACACTAAGCCCCTGAAGATCTCCCTACCTTATCTTCACCACGCCGGGTATCACCGATCCGTCCAGAAGAGGGTCCCAAGTCTTAATCCTATCCGGCAAGAAGAGGTCCAGAAGAGGGTCCGAAGTCTTCATTCTATCCGGCAAGAAGAGGACATCCGGAACGGTAGACATGTTCATCCAGGCGGCGTCTTCTATCTTCATCCATCCGGCGCGGAGCGGGACCATCTTGAAGCAGGATCCAATCAGCCAATCAGATTGAGCTTGCATTCTATTGGCTGTTCCGATCAGCCAATAGAATGTGAGCTCAATCTGATTGGCTGATCCAATCAGCCAATCGGATTGAACTTGAATCTGATTGGCTGATTCAATCAGCCAACCAGATTTTTCCTACCTTAATTCCGATCGGCTGATAGAATCCTATCAGCCAATCGGAATTCGAGGGACGCCATCTTGGATGACGTCACTTAAAGGAATCTTCATTCGCCGGGAGTCGCCGGAAGAAGAGGATGGATCCGCGTCGGCTGCTTCAAGATGGTCCCGCTCTGCGCAGGATGGATGAAGATAGAAGACGCCGCCTGGATGAACATCTCATAAAGATAATCTTTAAAAAAAAAGTTACAAATGTTTTAAAAAACATATGAAAAAACAAATGTGCAAATCATTTTTAATCTAACTTGTCTCCAAAAACATTACTTATGTATAAATATATTATAAATATTATGGTATATTATAAATATACTTATTTTCACTAAGGGGACAATTGCTTTCTCGTTCGGAATTATCACTTTGCGCTGAAAACTAAGCAAACATTGAATCTCGTGATTCAATGTTTACTTGGCATACGTAATTGACAGCTTTGAGCATGCACTATCTGTAATCCCTGTCGGGAGTGCACAGAGGCTCTGACCTGTAGAGCGGGTGGAACCGTTGTTCTATTGAGAACTTCAATACATTAAAAACTCCAATCTGACGTCACTTCGGGTGAATCCATACATCTGATTGGTCCATATCCAGTGAGTGACAGGATTCGCTACCAATCAGATGGGCACTGTAATCACCTATCTACACTATCTATTTTGCCTCCGCCTGGGGCGTTCAAGGGGGGCAAAGCCCCCCTTGTAAACCTCATTACCCAAGGTTTACTTGGGGTGTATGCCAGAGGATCAGCAGTGCGCCCCCCAGACAGAGGCAAAACAAATATTAAAATAGAAGAGTTACTGGAAGTGAAGTCAGATTGGAGTTTTCAAGGAATTGAAGTTCACAACAGAACAACGTATTACCAATCACTTTACTTTTTTTCTCACTTCTTTGAGAAAAATTAGAGGCGGGAGGACCAAACAAGCGCTAACAGAAAATTTGAAAGTCTTTAAAAAAAAAAAAAAAGTAGAAATAATACTTTTTTTTATTGCGGTTACCATATTTAATGTATGCAGAGTTGAAATATACAATTCTATATAAGCAGAGATTAACAACACTATACATTGACAAAATCTGGATATTTAAAAAAACTTTAAAAATGTAGGCAAGCTATAACGATAATAAATAATTTATATTTTCCTTAAAGGGATATGAAACCCAAATGTTTAGCCACCAATCAGCAAGAGCTACCCAGGTGCTGAACCAAAAACGGGCCGGTTCCTAAGCTGACATTCCTGCTTTTCAAATAAAGATACCAAAAGAACGAAGAATAATTGATAAGCGTAAAATAGAAAGTTGCTTAAAATTGCATGCTATGGCCTCTAGTTATCAAGCCGTCAACCGCAAATATGCTGGAATTCCGCAGCGTATTTGTGACGAGGCTGATTCTCCATAGTTATCAAGCCCTACAGACTGGCAAAAGTAGAATCTAGTGACGTAACCTACGATCCGCTGGACTCAGTCTGACACAGATCGATGCTTACGTCACTACAGATGTTCCGAACGCAAGTTCGGCACAATCTGACTACTTTTGGAACTTATCAAAGAACAACCAGGTACGCTCGCCACTATTCCGGCCCAGCGTACCTGGTGTTCAATCCACCACCCTGGAGGCGGCGGATCCCATAGAAATCAATGGGAGTCTGACAGCAGCGAAAGCTCATGTTCGCTGCTGCCCGATATCCCATTGATTCCTATGGGAAGTGTCTGCACCTAACACCCTAACATGTACCCTGAGTCTAAACACCCCTAATCTGCCGCCCCTACACTGCCGCTACCTACTTTATACTTATTAACCCCTAAACCGCCGCTCCTGGACCCTGCCGCAACTATAATAAATATATGAACTCCTAAACCGCTGCTCCCGGACCCCGCCGCAACTATAATAAATATATGAACCCCTAAACCACCGCTCCCAGACCCCGCTGCCACTATAATAAATTTATTAACCCCTAAACCGCCGCTCCCGGACCCCGCCGCCACCTACATTACACATATTAACCCCTAATCTTCCGCCCCCCTATACCGCCGCCACCTACATAAAGTTATTAACCCCTATCCTGCCGCTCCCGGACCCCACCGCAAATAAAATAATTGTTTAACCCCTAAACCACTGCTCCCAGAGCCCGCCGACACCTACATTACATTTATTAACCCCTAATCTACCCCCCTACACCGCCGCCACTATATTAATTGAATTAACCCCTAAACCTAAGTCTAACCCTAACCCTATCACCCCCTAACTTAAATATTATTTAAATTAATCTAAATAAATATTCCTATAATTAAATAAATTAATCCTATTTAAAACTAAATACTTACCTATAAAATAAACCCTAAGATAGCTACAATATAACTATTAGTTACACTGTAGCTATTTTAGGGTTTATTTTTATTTTAAAGGCAAATTTGTATTTATTTTAACTAGGTACAATAGCTATTAAATAGTTATTAACTATTTAATAGCTACCTAGCTAAAATAAATACAAAATTACCTGTAAAATAAATCCTAACCTAAGTTACAATCACACCTAACACTACACTATCATTAAATAAATTAAATTAATTAAATACAATTACCTTACATTAAATAAAAATAACTAAAGTACAAAAAAAAACTACAGAAAATAAAAAAAATTACAAGAAGTTTAAACTAATTACACCTAATCTAAGCCCCCTAATAAAATAGAAAAGCCCCCCAAAATAATAAAATTCCCTAAACTAAAAGACAAATAGCCCTTAAAAGGGCCTTTTGCGGGGCATTGCCCCAAAGTAATCAGCTCTTTTACCTGTAAAAAAAAGAAATACAAGACCCCCAACATTAAAACACACCACCCACACCCAACCTTACTCTAAAACCCACCCAAACCCTCCTTAAAAAAAACTAACACTACCCCATTGAAGATCACCCTACCTTGAGCCGTCTACACCCAGCCGGGCACAAGTCTTCATCCGATCCGGCCAGAAGTCTTCATCCGATCCGGGCAAAAAAAGGTCCTCCAAGCGGCAGAAGTCTTCATCCAAGCGGCATCTTCTATCTACAATCAATCGGAGTGGAGCGGGTCCATCTTAAGTCCAGTCGACGCGGAGCCATCCTCTTCTTCCGATGTCCTAACACTGAATGAAGGTTCCTTTAAATGACGTCATCCAAGATAGTGTCCCTTGAATTCCGATTGGCTGATAGGATTCTATCAGCCAATCGAAATTAAGGTAGGAAAAATCCGATTGGCTGATGTAATCCAATCAGCCAATAGAATGCAAGGTCAATCCTATTGGCTGATTGGATCAGCCAATCGAATTGAACTTCAATCCGATTGGCTGATTGCATCAGCCAATCGGATTTTTCCTACCTTAATTCCGATTGGCTGATAGAATCCTATCAGCCAATTGGAATTCAAGGGACGCCATCTTGGATGACGTCATTTAAAGGAACCTTCATTCAGTGTTAGGACATCGGAAGAAGAGGATGGCTCTGCGTCAGCTGGATTGAAGATAGACCCACTCCGATTGATTGAAAATAGAAGATGCCGCTTGGATGAAGACTTCTGCCGCTTGGAGGACCTCTTCTGCCCGGATTCGATGAAGACTTCTGGCCGGATCAGATGAAGACTTGTGCCCAGCTGGGGAAGATGGCTCAAGGTAGGGTGATCTTCAATGGGGTATTGTTAGGGTTTTTTTAAGGGTGGTTTGGGTGGGTTTTAGAGTAAGGTTGGGTGTGGGTGGTGGGTTTAAATGTTATATTGTAGCTATCTTAGGGTTTATTTTATAGGTAAGTATTTAGTTTTAAATAGGATTAATTTATTTAATTATAGGAATATTTATTTAGATTAATTTAAATAATATTTAAGTTAGGGTGGTGTTAGGGGTAGGGTTAGACTTAGGTTTAGGGGTTAATTCATTTAATATAGTGGCAGCAGTGTAGGGGGGGTAGATTAGGGGTTAATCAATGTACTGTAGGTGGCGACGGTGTAGGGGGGCAGGATAGGGGTTAATAAATGTAATGTAGGTGGCGGCGGGCTCCGGGAGCGGCGGTTTAGGGGTTAAACAATTATTTTATTTCCGGCGGGTCCGGGAGCGGCAGGATAGGGGTTAATAACTTTATGTAGGTGGAGGCGGTATAGGGGGCGGAAGATTAGGGGTTAATAGGTATAATGTAGGTGGCCGCGGGGTCCGGGAGCGGCGTTTTAGGGGTTAATATATTTATTATAAATGGGGAGGGGTCCAGGAGCTGTGGTTTAGGGGTTAATAAGTTTATTTAGGTACGGGGGGCTCCGGGAGCGGCGGTTTAGGGGGTAAAACAGTATAGTATAGTGTGGGTGCTTAGTGACAGGCTAGCAAGAAAGCTGTGAAGAAGCCGATGAGCAGCGAGCACGATGACTGTTAGTTAACAACAGTCCGCTGCTCATCGCACCGTACTTGGTGCGCGGCTTTTTAACAGCTTTCTTGATAACTTTGGCGAACGAATTCAGGTCCGCGGCTGCTATGTTAGGCGTGCTTAGGCAAGCGTATTGGGGCCGGCGAATGCAGGTAAGTAGATAACTAGAGGCCTATATCTGAATCATGAAAGAAAGAAAAATGGGTTTCATATACCTTTTAACTTGTTTTTTATATTTTAGTCATGAAAATGGGGAAACACGCTTTCGTTCTGTCATTATAAAAATATTAAAGGGACACTGAACCAAAGAATTTTTCTTTCATGATTCAGATAGAGCATGCAATTTTAAGCAACTTTCTAATTTACTCTTATCATTTTTTCTTCGTTTTCTTGCTATCTTTATTTGAAAAAGAAGGCATTTAAAGGGACATGAACCCCAAAACTTTTCTTTCATGATTCAGATAAAGAATACAATTTTAAAAAACATTCTAATTTAATTCTATTATCTAATTTGCTTCATTCTTTAGATATATTTTGTTGAAGAAATAGCAATGCACAAGGGTGAACCAATCACATGAGGCCTCTATGTGCAACCACCAATCAGCAGCTACTGAGCCTATCTAGATATGCTTTTCAAGAAAAGGTATCAAGAGAATGAAGCAAATTAGATAATAGAAGTAAATTGGAAAGTTGTTCAAAATTGTATGCTCTGTCTAAATCATGAAATAAAATTTTGGGGTTTCAAGTCCCTTTAAGCAATTTTTTGATTCAGCACGATGGACAGCACTTGTTTATTGGTGGTTGAATGTATGCACCAATCAGCAAGAACAACCCAGGTTGTTCACCAAAAATGGGCTGGTATCTAAACTTACATTCTTGCTTTTCAAAAAAAAATACCAAGAGAATGAAGAAAATTTGATAATAGGAGTAAATTAGAAAGTTGCTTAAAATTGCATGCTCTATCTGAATCACTAAAGAAAAAAATTGGGTTCAGTGTCCCTTTAAGCATTTTGCAATGGTTTAGTAAAATATCTAAATTTTAATACATATTCTTAAACAGACAATCAAGTCCAAAATACATTTTTATAATTAATATAGGCCATGTAATTTTAAACAACTTTCCAATTTACCTTTATCACCAATTTTGATTTGTTCTCTTGGTATTCTTAGTTAGCTAAACCTAGTTAGGCTCATATGCTAATTTCTTAGATCTTGAAGGTCGCCTCCAATCTGAATGCATTTTGACAGTTTTTCACCACTAGAGGGAGTTAGTTCATGTTTGTCATATAGATAACATTGAGCCCACGTGAAGTTACCTAGGAGTCAGCACTGATTGGCTAAAATACAAGTCTGTCAAAAGAACTGAAATCAGGGGGCAGTTTACAGAGGCATAGATACAAAGTAATTACAGAGGTAAAACGTGTATTCTTATAACTGTGTTATGCAAAACAAAAATTCAGGTGTTGACTGTCCCTTTAAATATCAAGCCATTAATAAGTTTTATAAATAGCCATCAGCTTTTTGAATAACATAAAAT
Organism: Bombina bombina; assembly: GCF_027579735.1. NCBI lineage: Eukaryota > Metazoa > Chordata > Amphibia > Anura > Bombinatoridae > Bombina > Bombina bombina. The sequence goes on along the minus strand of NC_069503.1, from coordinate 749,081,902 downwards.
GTTATTTTAAACAAAACAAGACAATCCAAGGTATCTATTAGTATACGTTTGATACTGACAGTTTTATTTAAACAGCTATAAATCTAAAGCATTTTTCCCCCACCTAGATTTTGGAATCACTTTCAGATCAAGCTGCCTGTATCACCACCTGACTGGGACTCATTCCTGAAACGGGAAAAAGAAAACGGAGTACCAAGCAACAGCTGCAGTACGATGTAGCCTATGAACTTGTAAGTATAGTTTTACTGACCTGGACATTATAGTGGGGTATAATCCCAAAATTAGTTTATTGCGTAAAATGACAGATACATATATATTTTGTTTGTAGTTCTTCAATTCCAGTTTACGCTTTACAATGTTTAACACATTTTTACTAAATTTAGTCTGTAGTTTATTATACTGACAAAAGCTTTAAAGGGATAGGAAAGTCAAAATTAAATTTGCATGATTGAGATAGAGCATGTTAATTTAAGACACTTTTAAATTCACTACTATTTTCAAATGTACTTTGTTCTCTTGTACATATCCTACACTAGTGAGAGCTTGCTGGTGATTGGTTTTGTTCTCTTGTACATATCCTACACTAGTGAGAGCTTGCTGGTGATTGGTTTTGTTCTCTTGTACATATCCTACACTAGTGAGAGCTTGCTGGTGATTGGTTTTGTTCTCTTTTACATATCCTACACTAGTGAGAGCTTGCTGGTGATTGGTTTTGTTCTCTTGTACATATCCTACACTAGTGAGAGCTTGCTGGTGATTGGTTTTGTTCTCTTTTACATATCCTACACTAGTGAGAGCTTGCTGGTGATTGGTTTTGTTCTCTTGTACATATCCTACACTAGTGAGAGCTTGCTGGTGATTGGTTTTGTTCTCTTGTACATATCCTACACTAGTGAGAGCTTGCTGGTGATTGGTTTTGTTCTCTTGTACATATCCTGCACTAGTGAGAGCTTGCTGGTAATAGGTTTTGTTCTCTTGTACATATCCTGCACTAGTGAGAGCTTGCTGGTGATTGGTTTTGTTCTCTTGTACATATCCTACACTAGTGAGAGCTTGCTGGTGATTGGTTTTGTTCTCTTTTACATATCCTACACTAGTGAGAGCTTGCTGGTAATAGGTTTTGTTCTCTTTTACATATCCTACACTAGTGAGAGCTTGCTGGTGATTGGTTTTGTTCTCTTGTACATATCCTACACTAGTGAGAGCTTGCTGGTGATTGGTTTTGTTCTCTTTTACATATCCTACACTAGTGAGAGCTTGCTGGTAATAGGTTTTGTTCTCTTGTACATATCCTACACTAGTGAGAGCTTGCTGGTGATTGGTTTTGTTCTCTTGTACATATCCTACACTAGTGAGAGCTTGCTGGTGATTGGTTTTGTTCTCTTGTACATATCCTGCACTAGTGAGAGCTTGCTGGTGATTGGTTTTGTTCTTTTGTACATATCCTACACTAATGAGAGCTTGCTGGTAATAGGTTTTGTTCTCTTGTACATATCCTACACTAGTGAGAGCTTGCTGGTGATTGGTTTTGTTCTCTTGTACATATCCTACACTAGTGAGAGCTTGCTGGTGATTGGTTTTGTTCTCTTGTACATATCCTACACTAGTGAGAGCTTGCTGGTGATTGGTTTTGTTCTCTTGTACATATCCTACACTAGTGAGAGCCTGCTGGTGATTGGTTTTGTTCTCTTGTACATATCCTGCACTAGTGAGAGCTTGCTGGTGATTGGTTTTGTTCTCTTGTACATATCCTACACTAGTGAGAGCTTGCTGGTGATTGGTTTTGTTCTCTTGTACATATCCTACACTAGTGAGAGCTTGCTGGTGATTGGTTTTGTTCTCTTTTACATATCCTGCACTAGTGAGAGTTTCTGGTGATTGGTTTTGTTCTCTTGTACATATCCTACACTAGTGAGAGCTTGCTGGTGATTGGTTTGGTTCTCTTGTACATATCCTGCATTAGTGAGAGCTTTCTGGTAATAGGTTTTGTTCTCTTGTACATATCCTACACTAGTGAGAGCTTGCTGGTGATTGGTTTTGTTCTCTTGTACATATCCTACACTAGTGAGAGCTTGCTGGTGATTGGTTTTGTTCTCTTATACATATCCTACACTAGTTAGAGCTTGCTGGTGATTGGTTTTGTTCTCTTGTACATATCCTACATTAGTGAGAGCTTGCTGGTGATTGGTTTTGTTCTCTTGTACATATCCTGCACTAGTGAGAGTTGCTGGTGATTGGTTTTGTTCTCTTTTACATATCCTGCACTAGTGAGAGCTTGCTGGTGATTGGTTTTGTTCTCCTGTACATATCCTGCACTAGTGAGAGCTTGCTGGTGATTGGTTTTGTTCTCTTGTACATATCCTGCACTAGCGAGAGCTTGCTGGTGATTGGTTTTGTTCTCTTGTACATATTCTACACTAGCGAGAGCCTGCTGGTGATTGGTTTTGTTCTCTTGTACATATCCTGCACTAGTGAGAGCTTGCTGGTGATTGGTTTTGTTCTCTTGTACATATCCTACACTAGTGAGAGCTTGCTGGTGATTGGTTTTGTTCTCTTGTACATATCCTACACTAGTGAGAGCTTGCTGGTGATTGGTTTTGTTCTCTTTTACATATCCTGCACTAGTGAGAGCTTGCTGGTGATTGGTTTTGTTCTCTTGTACATATCCTACACTAGTGAGAGTTGCTGGTGATTGGTTTTGTTCTCTTGTACATATCCTACACTAGTGAGAGCTTGCTGGTGATTGGTTTGGTTCTCTTGTACATATCCTGCATTAGTGAGAGCTTTCTGGTAATAGGTTTTGTTCTCTTGTACATATCCTACACTAGTGAGAGCTTGCTGGTGATTGGTTTTGTTCTCTTGTACATATCCTACACTAGTGAGAGCTTGCTGGTGATTGGTTTGGTTCTCTTGTACATATCCTGCATTAGTGAGAGCTTTCTGGTAATAGGTTTTGTTCTCTTGTACATATCCTACACTAGTGAGAGCTTGCTGGTGATTGGTTTTGTTCTCTTGTACATATCCTACACTAGTGAGAGCTTGCTGGTGATTGGTTTTGTTCTCTTATACATATCCTACACTAGTTAGAGCTTGCTGGTGATTGGTTTTGTTCTCTTGTACATATCCTACATTAGTGAGAGCTTGCTGGTGATTGGTTTTGTTCTCTTGTACATATCCTGCACTAGTGAGAGTTGCTGGTGATTGGTTTTGTTCTCTTTTACATATCCTGCACTAGTGAGAGCTTGCTGGTGATTGGTTTTGTTCTCCTGTACATATCCTGCACTAGTGAGAGCTTGCTGGTGATTGGTTTTGTTCTCTTGTACATATCCTGCACTAGCGAGAGCTTGCTGGTGATTGGTTTTGTTCTCTTGTACATATTCTACACTAGCGAGAGCTTGCTGGTGATTGGTTTTGTTCTCTTGTACATATCCTACACTAGTGAGAGCTTGCTGCTGATTGGTTTTGTTCTCTTGTACATATCCTACACTAGTGAGAGCCTGCTGGTGATTGGTTTTGTTCTCTTGTACATATCCTACACTAGTGAGAGCTTGCTGATGATTGGTTTTGTTCTCTTGTACATATCCTACACTAGTGAGAGCTTGCTGATGATTGGTTTCTGTTCTCTTGTACATATCCTACACTAGTGAGAGCTTGCTGGTGATTGGTTTTGTTCTCTTGTACATACCCTACACTAGTGAGAGCTTGCTGGTGGTTGGTTTTGTTCTCTTGTACATATCCTACACTAGTGAGAGTTTCTGGTGATTGGTTTTGTTCTCTTGTACATATCCTACACTAGTGAGAGCTTGCTGGTGATTGGTTTTGTTCTCTTGTACATATCCTGCACTAGTGAGAGCTTGCTGGTGATTGGTTTTGTTCTCTTGTACATATCATACACTAGTGAGAGCTTGCTGGTAATAGGTTTTGTTCTCTTGTACATATCCTACACTAGTTAGAGTTGCTGGTGATTGGTTTTGTTCTCTTGTACATATCCTACACTAGTGAGAGTTGCTGGTGATTGGTTTTGTTCTCTTGTACATATCCTGCACTAGTGAGAGCTTGCTGGTGATTGGGTTTTTTTCTCTTGTACATATCCTGCACTAGTGAGAGCTTGCTGGTAATAGGTTTTGTTCTCTTGTACATATCCTACACTAGTGAGAGCTTGCTGGTGATTGGTTTTGTTCTCTTGTACATATCCTACACTAGTTAGAGCTTGCTGGTGATTGGTTTTGTTCTCTTTTACATATCCTGCACTAGTGAGAGCTTGCTGGTAATAGGTTTTGTTCTCTTGTACATACCCTACACTAGTGAGAGCTTGCTGGTGATTGGTTTTGTTCTCTTGTACATATACTACACTAATGAGAGCTTGCTGGTAATAGGTTTTGTTCTCTTGTACATATCCTGCACTAGTGAGAGCTTGCTGGTGATTGGTTTTGTTCTCTTGTACATATCCTACACTAGTGAGAGCTTGCTGGTGATTGGTTTTGTTCTCTTTTACATATCCTGCACTAGTGAGAGCTTGCTGGTAATAGGTTTTGTTCTCTTGTACATATCCTGCACTAGTGAGAGCTTGCTGGTGATTGGTTTTGTTCTCTTGTACATATCCTACACTAGTGAGAGCTTGCTGGTGATTGGTTTTGTTCTCTTTTACATATCCTGCACTAGTGAGAGCTTGCTGGTGATTGGTTTTGTTCTCTTGTACATATCCTACACTAGTGAGAGCTTGCTGGTGATTGGTTTTTGTTCTCTTGTACATATCCTACACTAGTGAGAGCTTGCTGGTAATAGGTTTTGTTCTCTTGTACATACCCTACACTAGTGAGAGCTTGCTGGTGATTGGTTTTGTTCTCTTGTACATATCCTACACTAGTGAGAGCTTGCTGGTGATTGGTTTTGTTCTCTTGTACATATCCTACACTAATGAGGGCTTGCTGGTAATAGGTTTTGCTCTCTTGTACATATCCTGCACTAGTGAGAGCTTGCTGGTGATTGGTTTTGTTCTCTTGTACATATCCTACACTAATGAGAGCTTGCTGGTAATAGGTTTTGTTCTCTTGTACATATCCTACACTAGTGAGAGCTTGCTGGTGATTGGTTTTGTTCTCTTGTACATATCCTACACTAGTGAGAGCTTGCTGGTGATTGGTTTTGTTCTCTTGTACATATCCTACACTAGTGAGAGCTTGCTGGTGATTGGTTTTGTTCTCTTGTACATATCCTACACTAGTGAGAGCTTGCTGGTAATAGGTTTTGTTCTCTTGTACATATCCTACACTAGTGAGAGCTTGCTGGTGATTGGTTTTGTTCTCTTGTACATATCCTACACTAGTGAGAGCTTGCTGGTGATTGGTTTTGTTCTCTTGTACATATCCTGCACTAGTGAGAGCTTGCTGGTGATTGGTTTTGTTCTCTTGTACATATCCTACACTAGTGAGAGCTTGCTGGTGATTGGTTTTTGTTCTCTTGTACATATCCTACACTAGTGAGAGCTTGCTGGTAATAGGTTTTGTTCTCTTGTACATATCCTACACTAGTGAGAGCTTGCTGGTAATAGGTTTTGTTCTCTTGTACATACCCTACACTAGTGAGAGCTTGCTGGTGATTGGTTTTTTTCTCTTGTACATATCCTACACTAGTGAGAGCTTGCTGGTGATTGGTTTTGTTCTCTTGTACATATCCTACACTAATGAGAGCTTGCTGGTAATAGGTTTTGCTCTCTTGTACATATCCTGCACTAGTGAGAGCTTGCTGGTGATTGGTTTTGTTCTCTTGTACATATCCTACACTAATGAGAGCTTGCTGGTAATAGGTTTTGTTCTCTTGTACATATCCTACACTAGTGACAGCTTGCTGGTGATTGGTTTTGTTCTCTTGTACATATCCTACACTAGTGAGAGCTTGCTGGTGATTGGTTTTGTTCTCTTGTACATATCCTACACTAGTGAGAGCTTGCTGGTGATTGGTTTTGTTCTCTTGTACATATCCTACACTAGTGAGAGCTTGCTGGTAATAGGTTTTGTTCTCTTGTACATATCCTACACTAGTGAGAGCTTGCTGGTGATTGGTTTTGTTCTCTTTTACATATCCTACACTAGTGAGAGCTTGCTGGTAATAGGTTTTGTTCTCTTGTACATATCCTACACTAGTGAGAGTTGCTGGTAATAGGTTTTGTTCTCTTGTACATATCCCACACTAGTGAGAGCTTGCTGGTGATTGGTTTTGTTCTCTTGTACATATCCTACACTAGTGAGAGCTTGCTGGTGATTGGTTTTGTTCTCTTGTACATATCCTGCACTAGTGAGAGCTTGCTGGTGATTGGTTTTGTTCTCTTGTACATATCCTGCACTAGTGAGAGCTTGCTGGTAATAGGTTTTGTTCTCTTGTACATATCCTACACTAGTGAGAACTTGCTGGTGATTGGTTTTGTTCTCTTGTACATATCCTGCACTAGTGAGAGCTTGCTGGTAATAGGTTTTGTTCTCTTGTACATATCCTACACTAGTGAGAGTTGCTGGTGATTGGTTTTGTTCTCTTGTACATATCCTGCACTAGTGAGAGCTTGCTGGTGATTGGTTTTGTTCTCTTGTACATATCCTGCACTAGTGAGAGCTTGCTGGTGATTGGTTTTGTTCTCTTGTACATATCCTACACTAATGAGAGCTTGCTGGTGATTGGTTTTGTTCTTTTGTACATATCCTACACTAATGAGAGCTTGCTGGTAATAGGTTTTGTTCTCTTGTACATATCCTACACTAGTGAGAGCTTGCTGGTGATTGGTTTTGTTCTCTTGTACATATCCTACACTAGTGAGAGCTTGCTGGTGATTGGTTTTGTTCTCTTGTACATATCCTACACTAGTGAGAGCTTGCTGGTGATTGGTTTTGTTCTCTTGTACATATCCTATACTAGTGAGAGCTTGCTGATGATTGGTTTTGTTCTCTTGTACATATCCTGCACTAGTGAGAGCTTGCTGGTGATTGGTTTTGTTCTCTTGTACATATCCTACACTAGTGAGAGCTTGCTGGTGATTGGTTTTGTTCTCTTGTACATATCCTACACTAGTGAGAGCTTGCTGGTGATTGGTTTTGTTCTCTTGTACATATCCTACACTAATGAGAGCTTGCTGGTAATAGGTTTTGCTCTCTTGTACATATCCTGCACTAGTGAGAGCTTGCTGGTGATTGGTTTTGTTCTCTTGTACATATCCTACACTAATGAGAGCTTGCTGGTAATAGGTTTTGTTCTCTTGTACATATCCTACACTAGTGAGAGCTTGCTGGTGATTGGTTTTGTTCTCTTGTACATATCCTACACTAGTGAGAGCTTGCTGGTGATTGGTTTTGTTCTCTTGTACATATCCTACACTAGTGAGAGCTTGCTGGTGATTGGTTTTGTTCTCTTGTACATATCCTACACTAGTGAGAGCTTGCTGGTAATAGGTTTTGTTCTCTTGTACATATCCTACACTAGTGAGAGCTTGCTGGTGATTGGTTTTGTTCTCTTGTACATATCCTACACTAGTGAGAGCTTGCTGGTGATTGGTTTTGTTCTCTTGTACATATCCTGCACTAGTGAGAGCTTGCTGGTGATTGGTTTTGTTCTCTTGTACATATCCTGCACTAGTGAGAGCTTGCTGGTGATTGGTTTTGTTCTCTTGTACATATCCTACACTAGTGAGAGCTTGCTGGTGATTGGTTTTTGTTCTCTTGTACATATCCTACACTAGTGAGAGCTTGCTGGTAATAGGTTTTGTTCTCTTGTACATATCCTACACTAGTGAGAGCTTGCTGGTAATAGGTTTTGTTCTCTTGTACATACCCTACACTAGTGAGAGCTTGCTGGTGATTGGTTTTGTTCTCTTGTACATATCCTACACTAGTGAGAGCTTGCTGGTGATTGGTTTTGTTCTCTTGTACATATCCTACACTAATGAGAGCTTGCTGGTAATAGGTTTTGCTCTCTTGTACATATCCTGCACTAGTGAGAGCTTGCTGGTGATTGGTTTTGTTCTCTTGTACATATCCTACACTAATGAGAGCTTGCTGGTAATAGATTTTGTTCTCTTGTACATATCCTACACTAGTGAGAGCTTGCTGGTGATTGGTTTTGTTCTCTTGTACATATCCTACACTAGTGAGAGCTTGCTGGTGATTGGTTTTGTTCTCTTGTACATATCCTACACTAGTGAGAGCTTGCTGGTGATTGGTTTTGTTCTCTTGTACATATCCTACACTAGTGAGAGCTTGCTGGTAATAGGTTTTGTTCTCTTGTACATATCCTACACTAGTGAGAGTTGCTGGTGATTGGTTTTGTTCTCTTGTACATATCCTGCACTAGTGAGAGCTTGCTGGTGATTGGTTTTGTTCTCTTGTACATATCCTGCACTAGTGAGAGCTTGCTGGTGATTGGTTTTGTTCTCTTGTACATATCCTACACTAATGAGAGCTTGCTGGTGATTGGTTTTGTTCTTTTGTACATATCCTACACTAATGAGAGCTTGCTGGTAATAGGTTTTGTTCTCTTGTACATATCCTACACTAGTGAGAGCTTGCTGGTGATTGGTTTTTTTCTCTTGTACATATCCTACACTAGTGAGAGCTTGCTGGTGATTGGTTTTGTTCTCTTGTACATATCCTACACTAGTGAGAGCTTGCTGGTGATTGGTTTTGTTCTCTTGTACATATCCTATACTAGTGAGAGCTTGCTGATGATTGGTTTTGTTCTCTTGTACATATCCTGCACTAGTGAGAGCTTGCTGGTGATTGGTTTTGTTCTCTTGTACATATCCTACACTAGTGAGAGCTTGCTGGTGATTGGTTTTGTTCTCTTGTACATATCCTACACTAGTGAGAGCTTGCTGGTGATTGGTTTTGTTCTCTTGTACATATCCTACACTAATGAGAGCTTGCTGGTAATAGGTTTTGCTCTCTTGTACATATCCTGCACTAGTGAGAGCTTGCTGGTGATTGGTTTTGTTCTCTTGTACATATCCTACACTAATGAGAGCTTGCTGGTAATAGGTTTTGTTCTCTTGTACATATCCTACACTAGTGAGAGCTTGCTGGTGATTGGTTTTGTTCTCTTGTACATATCCTACACTAGTGAGAGCTTGCTGGTGATTGGTTTTGTTCTCTTGTACATATCCTACACTAGTGAGAGCTTGCTGGTGATTGGTTTTGTTCTCTTGTACATATCCTACACTAGTGAGAGCTTGCTGGTAATAGGTTTTGTTCTCTTGTACATATCCTACACTAGTGAGAGCTTGCTGGTGATTGGTTTTGTTCTCTTGTACATATCCTACACTAGTGAGAGCTTGCTGGTGATTGGTTTTGTTCTCTTGTACATATCCTGCACTAGTGAGAGCTTGCTGGTGATTGGTTTTGTTCTCTTGTACATATCCTGCACTAGTGAGAGCTTGCTGGTGATTGGTTTTGTTCTCTTGTACATATCCTACACTAGTGAGAGCTTGCTGGTGATTGGTTTTTGTTCTCTTGTACATATCCTACACTAGTGAGAGCTTGCTGGTAATAGGTTTTGTTCTCTTGTACATATCCTACACTAGTGAGAGCTTGCTGGTAATAGGTTTTGTTCTCTTGTACATACCCTACACTAGTGAGAGCTTGCTGGTGATTGGTTTTGTTCTCTTGTACATATCCTACACTAGTGAGAGCTTGCTGGTGATTGGTTTTGTTCTCTTGTACATATCCTACACTAATGAGAGCTTGCTGGTAATAGGTTTTGCTCTCTTGTACATATCCTGCACTAGTGAGAGCTTGCTGGTGATTGGTTTTGTTCTCTTGTACATATCCTACACTAATGAGAGCTTGCTGGTAATAGATTTTGTTCTCTTGTACATATCCTACACTAGTGAGAGCTTGCTGGTGATTGGTTTTGTTCTCTTGTACATATCCTACACTAGTGAGAGCTTGCTGGTGATTGGTTTTGTTCTCTTGTACATATCCTACACTAGTGAGAGCTTGCTGGTGATTGGTTTTGTTCTCTTGTACATATCCTACACTAGTGAGAGCTTGCTGGTAATAGGTTTTGTTCTCTTGTACATATCCTACACTAGTGAGAGCTTGCTGGTGATTGGTTTTGTTCTCTTTTACATATCCTACACTAGTGAGAGCTTGCTGGTAATAGGTTTTGTTCTCTTGTACATATCCTACACTAGTGAGAGTTGCTGGTAATAGGTTTTGTTCTCTTGTACATATCCTACACTAGTGAGAGCTTGCTGGTGATTGGTTTTGTTCTCTTGTACATATCCTACACTAGTGAGAGCTTGCTGGTGATTGGTTTTGTTCTCTTGTACATATCCTGCACTAGTGAGAGCTTGCTGGTGATTGGTTTTGTTCTCTTGTACATATCCTGCACTAGTGAGAGCTTGCTGGTAATAGGTTTTGTTCTCTTGTACATATCCTACACTAGTGAGAACTTGCTGGTGATTGGTTTTGTTCTCTTGTACATATCCTGCACTAGTGAGAGCTTGCTGGTAATAGGTTTTGTTCTCTTGTACATATCCTACACTAGTGAGAGTTGCTGGTGATTGGTTTTGTTCTCTTGTACATATCCTGCACTAGTGAGAGCTTGCTGGTGATTGGTTTTGTTCTCTTGTACATATCCTGCACTAGTGAGAGCTTGCTGGTGATTGGTTTTGTTCTCTTGTACATTTCCTACACTAATGAGAGCTTGCTGGTGATTGGTTTTGTTCTTTTGTACATATCCTACACTAATGAGAGCTTGCTGGTAATAGGTTTTGTTCTCTTGTACATATCCTACACTAGTGAGAGTTGCTGGTAATAGGTTTTGTTCTCTTGTACATATCCTACACTAGTGAGAGCTTGCTGGTGATTGGTTTTGTTCTCTTGTACATATCCTACACTAGTGAGAGCTTGCTGGTGATTGGTTTTGTTCTCTTGTACATATCCTGCACTAGTGAGAGCTTGCTGGTGATTGGTTTTGTTCTCTTGTACATATCCTGCACTAGTGAGAGCTTGCTGGTAATAGGTTTTGTTCTCTTGTACATATCCTACACTAGTGAGAACTTGCTGGTGATTGGTTTTGTTCTCTTGTACATATCCTGCACTAGTGAGAGCTTGCTGGTAATAGGTTTTGTTCTCTTGTACATATCCTACACTAGTGAGAGTTGCTGGTGATTGGTTTTGTTCTCTTGTACATATCCTGCACTAGTGAGAGCTTGCTGGTGATTGGTTTTGTTCTCTTGTACATATCCTGCACTAGTGAGAGCTTGCTGGTGATTGGTTTTGTTCTCTTGTACATATCCTACACTAATGAGAGCTTGCTGGTGATTGGTTTTGTTCTTTTGTACATATCCTATACTAGTGAGAGCTTGCTGATGATTGGTTTTGTTCTCTTGTACATATCCTGCACTAGTGAGAGCTTGCTGGTGATTGGTTTTGTTCTCTTGTACATATCCTACACTAGTGAGAGCTTGCTGGTGATTGGTTTTGTTCTCTTGTACATATCCTACACTAGTGAGAGCTTGCTGGTGATTGGTTTTGTTCTCTTGTACATATCCTACACTAATGAGAGCTTGCTGGTAATAGGTTTTGCTCTCTTGTACATATCCTGCACTAGTGAGAGCTTGCTGGTGATTGGTTTTGTTCTCTTGTACATATCCTACACTAATGAGAGCTTGCTGGTAATAGGTTTTGTTCTCTTGTACATATCCTACACTAGTGAGAGCTTGCTGGTGATTGGTTTTGTTCTCTTGTACATATCCTACACTAGTGAGAGCTTGCTGGTGATTGGTTTTGTTCTCTTGTACATATCCTACACTAGTGAGAGCTTGCTGGTAATAGGTTTTGTTCTCTTGTACATATCCTACACTAGTGAGAGCTTGCTGGTGATTGGTTTTGTTCTCTTGTACATATCCTACACTAGTGAGAGCTTGCTGGTGATTGGTTTTGTTCTCTTGTACATATCCTGCACTAGTGAGAGCTTGCTGGTGATTGGTTTTGTTCTCTTGTACATATCCTGCACTAGTGAGAGCTTGCTGGTGATTGGTTTTGTTCTCTTGTACATATCCTACACTAGTGAGAGCTTGCTGGTGATTGGTTTTTGTTCTCTTGTACATATCCTACACTAGTGAGAGCTTGCTGGTAATAGGTTTTGTTCTCTTGTACATATCCTACACTAGTGAGAGCTTGCTGGTAATAGGTTTTGTTCTCTTGTACATACCCTACACTAGTGAGAGCTTGCTGGTGATTGGTTTTGTTCTCTTGTACATATCCTACACTAGTGAGAGCTTGCTGGTGATTGGTTTTGTTCTCTTGTACATATCCTACACTAATGAGAGCTTGCTGGTAATAGGTTTTGCTCTCTTGTACATATCCTGCACTAGTGAGAGCTTGCTGGTGATTGGTTTTGTTCTCTTGTACATATCCTACACTAATGAGAGCTTGCTGGTAATAGGTTTTGTTCTCTTGTACATATCCTACACTAGTGAGAGCTTGCTGGTGATTGTTTTTGTTCTCTTGTACATATCCTACACTAGTGAGAGCTTGCTGGTGATTGGTTTTGTTCTCTTGTACATATCCTACACTAGTGAGAGCTTGCTGGTGATTGGTTTTGTTCTCTTGTACATATCCTACACTAGTGAGAGCTTGCTGGTAATAGGTTTTGTTCTCTTGTACATATCCTACACTAGTGAGAGCTTGCTGGTGATTGGTTTTGTTCTCTTTTACATATCCTACACTAGTGAGAGCTTGCTGGTAATAGGTTTTGTTCTCTTGTACATATCCTACACTAGTGAGAGTTGCTGGTAATAGGTTTTGTTCTCTTGTACATATCCTACACTAGTGAGAGCTTGCTGGTGACTGGTTTTGTTCTCTTGTACATATCCTACACTAGTGAGAGCTTGCTGGTGATTGGTTTTGTTCTCTTGTACATATCCTGCACTAGTGAGAGCTTGCTGGTGATTGGTTTTGTTCTCTTGTACATATCCTGCACTAGTGAGAGCTTGCTGGTAATAGGTTTTGTTCTCTTGTACATATCCTACACTAGTGAGAACTTGCTGGTGATTGGTTTTGTTCTCTTGTACATATCCTGCACTAGTGAGAGCTTGCTGGTAATAGGTTTTGTTCTCTTGTACATATCCTACACTAGTGAGAGCTTGCTGGTGATTGGTTTTGTTCTCTTGTACATATCCTACACTAGTGAGAGCTTGCTGGTGATTGGTTTTGTTCTCTTGTACATATCCTACACTAGTGAGAGCTTGCTGGTGATTGGTTTTGTTCTCTTGTACATATCCTACACTAGTGAGAGCTTGCTGGTAATAGGTTTTGTTCTCTTGTACATATCCTACACTAGTGAGAGCTTGCTGGTGATTGGTTTTGTTCTCTTGTACATATCCTACACTAGTGAGAGCTTGCTGGTGATTGGTTTTGTTCTCTTGTACATATCCTGCACTAGTGAGAGCTTGCTGGTGATTGGTTTTGTTCTCTTGTACATATCCTGCACTAGTGAGAGCTTGCTGGTGATTGGTTTTGTTCTCTTGTACATATCCTACACTAGTGAGAGCTTGCTGGTGATTGGTTTTTGTTCTCTTGTACATATCCTACACTAGTGAGAGCTTGCTGGTAATAGGTTTTGTTCTCTTGTACATATCCTACACTAGTGAGAGCTTGCTGGTAATAGGTTTTGTTCTCTTGTACATACCCTACACTAGTGAGAGCTTGCTGGTGATTGGTTTTGTTCTCTTGTACATATCCTACACTAGTGAGAGCTTGCTGGTGATTGGTTTTGTTCTCTTGTACATATCCTACACTAATGAGAGCTTGCTGGTAATAGGTTTTGCTCTCTTGTACATATCCTGCACTAGTGAGAGCTTGCTGGTGATTGGTTTTGTTCTCTTGTACATATCCTACACTAATGAGAGCTTGCTGGTAATAGGTTTTGTTCTCTTGTACATATCCTACACTAGTGAGAGCTTGCTGGTGATTGGTTTTGTTCTCTTGTACATATCCTACACTAGTGAGAGCTTGCTGGTGATTGGTTTTGTTCTCTTGTACATATCCTACACTAGTGAGAGCTTGCTGGTGATTGGTTTTGTTCTCTTGTACATATCCTACACTAGTGAGAGTTTGCTGGTAATAGGTTTTGTTCTCTTGTACATATCCTACACTAGTGAGAGCTTGCTGGTGATTGGTTTTGTTCTCTTGTACATATCCTACACTAGTGAGAGCTTGCTGGTAATAGGTTTTGTTCTCTTGTACATATCCTACACTAGTGAGAGTTGCTGGTAATAGGTTTTGTTCTCTTGTACATATCCTACACTAGTGAGAGCTTGCTGGTGATTGGTTTTGTTCTCTTGTACATATCCTACACTAGTGAGAGCTTGCTGGTGATTGGTTTTGTTCTCTTGTACATATCCTGCACTAGTGAGAGCTTGCTGGTGATTGGTTTTGTTCTCTTGTACATATCCTGCACTAGTGAGAGCTTGCTGGTAATAGGTTTTGTTCTCTTGTACATATCCTACACTAGTGAGAACTTGCTGGTGATTGGTTTTGTTCTCTTGTACATATCCTGCACTAGTGAGAGCTTGCTGGTAATAGGTTTTGTTCTCTTGTACATATCCTACACTAGTGAGAGTTGCTGGTGATTGGTTTTGTTCTCTTGTACATATCCTGCACTAGTGAGAGCTTGCTGGTGATTGGTTTTGTTCTCTTGTACATATCCTGCACTAGTGAGAGCTTGCTGGTGATTGGTTTTGTTCTCTTGTACATATCCTACACTAATGAGAGCTTGCTGGTGATTGGTTTTGTTCTTTTGTACATATCCTACACTAATGAGAGCTTGCTGGTAATAGGTTTTGTTCTCTTGTACATATCCTACACTAGTGAGAGTTGCTGGTAATAGGTTTTGTTCTCTTGTACATATCCTACACTAGTGAGAGCTTGCTGGTGATTGGTTTTGTTCTCTTGTACATATCCTACACTAGTGAGAGCTTGCTGGTGATTGGTTTTGTTCTCTTGTACATATCCTGCACTAGTGAGAGCTTGCTGGTGATTGGTTTTGTTCTCTTGTACATATCCTGCACTAGTGAGAGCTTGCTGGTAATAGGTTTTGTTCTCTTGTACATATCCTACACTAGTGAGAACTTGCTGGTGATTGGTTTTGTTCTCTTGTACATATCCTGCACTAGTGAGAGCTTGCTGGTAATAGGTTTTGTTCTCTTGTACATATCCTACACTAGTGAGAGTTGCTGGTGATTGGTTTTGTTCTCTTGTACATATCCTGCACTAGTGAGAGCTTGCTGGTGATTGGTTTTGTTCTCTTGTACATATCCTGCACTAGTGAGAGCTTGCTGGTGATTGGTTTTGTTCTCTTGTACATATCCTACACTAATGAGAGCTTGCTGGTGATTGGTTTTGTTCTTTTGTACATATCCTACACTAATGAGAGCTTGCTGGCAATAGGTTTTGTTCTCTTGTACATATCCTACACTAGTGAGAGCTTGCTGGTGATTGGTTTTGTTCTCTTGTACATATCCTACACTAGTGAGAGCTTGCTGGTGATTGGTTTTGTTCTCTTGTACATATCCTACACTAGTGAGAGCTTGCTGGTGATTGGTTTTGTTCTCTTGTACATATCCTATACTAGTGAGAGCTTGCTGATGATTGGTTTTGTTCTCTTGTACATATCCTGCACTAGTGAGAGCTTGCTGGTGATTGGTTTTGTTCTCTTGTACATATCCTACACTAGTGAGAGCTTGCTGGTGATTGGTTTTGTTCTCTTGTACATATCCTACACTAGTGAGAGCTTGCTGGTGATTGGTTTTGTTCTCTTGTACATATCCTACACTAATGAGAGCTTGCTGGTAATAGGTTTTGCTCTCTTGTACATATCCTGCACTAGTGAGAGCTTGCTGGTGATTGGTTTTGTTCTCTTGTACATATCCTACACTAATGAGAGCTTGCTGGTAATAGGTTTTGTTCTCTTGTACATATCCTACACTAGTGAGAGCTTGCTGGTGATTGGTTTTGTTCTCTTGTACATATCCTACACTAGTGAGAGCTTGCTGGTGATTGGTTTTGTTCTCTTGTACATATCCTACACTAGTGAGAGCTTGCTGGTGATTGGTTTTGTTCTCTTGTACATATCCTACACTAGTGAGAGCTTGCTGGTAATAGGTTTTGTTCTCTTGTACATATCCTACACTAGTGAGAGCTTGCTGGTGATTGGTTTTGTTCTCTTGTACATATCCTACACTAGTGAGAGCTTGCTGGTGATTGGTTTTGTTCTCTTGTACATACCCTACACTAGTGAGAGCTTGCTGGTGATTGGTTTTGTTCTCTTGTACATATCCTGCACTAGTGAGAGCTTGCTGGTGATTGGTTTTGTTCTCTTGTACATATCCTACACTAGTGAGAGCTTGCTGGTGATTGGTTTTTGTTCTCTTGTACATATCCTACAGTAGTGAGAGCTTGCTGGTAATAGGTTTTGTTCTCTTGTACATATCCTACACCAGTGAGAGCTTGCTGGTAATAGGTTTTGTTCTCTTGTACATACCCTACACTAGTGAGAGCTTGCTGGTGATTGGTTTTGTTCTCTTGTACATATCCTACACTAGTGAGAGCTTGCTGGTGATTGGTTTTGTTCTCTTGTACATATCCTACACTAATGAGAGCTTGCTGGTAATAGGTTTTGTTCTCTTGTACATATCCTGCACTAGTGAGAGCTTGCTGGTGATTGGTTTTGTTCTCTTGTACATATCCTACACTAATGAGAGCTTGCTGGTAATAGGTTTTGTTCTCTTGTGCATATCCTACACTAGTGAGAGCTTGCTGGTGATTGGTTTTGTTCTCTTGTACATATCCTACACTAGTGAGAGCTTGCTGGTGATTGGTTTTGTTCTCTTGTACATATCCTACACTAGTGAGAGCTTGCTGGTGATTGGTTTTGTTCTCTTGTACATATCCTACACTAGTGAGAGCTTGCTGGTAATAGGTTTTGTTCTTTTGTACATATCCTACACTAGTGAGAGCTTGCTGGTGATTGGTTTTGTTCTCTTTTACATATCCTACACTAGTGAGAGCTTGCTGGTAATAGGTTTTGTTCTCTTGTACATATCCTACACTAGTGAGAGTTGCTGGTAATAGGTTTTGTTCTCTTGTACATATCCTACACTAGTGAGAGCTTGCTGGTGATTGGTTTTGTTCTCTTGTACATATCCTACACTAGTGAGAGCTTGCTGGTGATTGGTTTTGTTCTCTTGTACATATCCTACACTAGTGAGAGCTTGCTGGTGATTGGTTTTGTTCTCTTGTACATATCCTGCACTAGTGAGAGCTTGCTGGTAATAGGTTTTGTTCTCTTGTACATATCCTACACTAGTGAGAACTTGCTGGTGATTGGTTTTGTTCTCTTGTACATATCCTGCACTAGTGAGAGCTTGCTGGTAATAGGTTTTGTTCTCTTGTACATATCCTACACTAGTGAGAGTTGCTGGTGATTGGTTTTGTTCTCTTGTACATATCCTACACTAGTGAGAGTTGCTGGTGATTGGTTTTGTTCTCTTGTACATATCCTGCACTAGTGAGAGCTTGCTGGTGATTGGTTTTGTTCTCTTGTACATATCCTACACTAATGAGAGCTTGCTGGTGATTGGTTTTGTTCTTTTGTACATATCCTACACTAATGAGAGCTTGCTGGTAATAGGTTTTGTTCTCTTGTACATATCCTACACTAGTGAGAGCTTGCTGGTGATTGGTTTTGTTCTCTTGTACATATCCTACACTAGTGAGAGCTTGCTGGTGATTGGTTTTGTTCTCTTGTACATATCCTACACTAGTGAGAGCTTGCTGGTGATTGGTTTTGTTCTCTTGTACATATCCTATACTAGTGAGAGCTTGCTGATGATTGGTTTTGTTCTCTTGTACATATCCTGCACTAGTGAGAGCTTGCTGGTGATTGGTTTTGTTCTCTTGTACATATCCTGCACTAGTGAGAGCTTGCTGGTGATTGGTTTTGTTCTCTTGTACATATCCTGCACTAGTGAGAACTTGCTGGTGATTGGTTTTGTTCTCTTGTACATATCCTGCACTAGTGAGAGCTTGCTGGTAATAGGTTTTGTTCTCTTGTACATATCCTGCACTAGTGAGAGCTTGCTGGTGATTGGTTTTGTTCTCTTGTACATATCCTGCACTAGTGAGAGCTTGCTGGTGATTGGTTTTGTTCTCTTGTACATATCCTACACTAGTGAGAGCCTGCTGGTGATTGGTTTTGTTCTCTTGTACATATCCTACACTAGTGAGAGCTTGCTGGTGATTGGTTTTGTTCTCTTTTACATATCCTACACTAGTGAGAGCTTGCTGGTGATTGGTTTTGTTCTCTTGTACAGATCCTACACTAGTGAGAGTTCCTGGTAATAGGTTTTGTTCTCTTGTACATATCCTACACTAGTGAGAGCTTGCTGGTGATTGGGTTTTTTCTCTTGTACATATCCTGCACTAGTGAGAGCTTGCTGGTGATTGGTTTTGTTCTCTTGTACATATCCTACACTAGGGAGAGCTTGCTGGTGATTGGTTTTGTTCTCTTGTACATATCCTACACTAGTGAGAGCTTGCTGGTGATTGGTTTTGTTCTCTTGTACATATCCTACACTAGTGAGAGTTACTGGTGATTGGTTTTGTTCTCTTGTACATATCCTACACTAGTGAGAGCTTGCTGGTGATTGGTTTTGTTCTCTTGTACATATCCTACACTAGTGAGAGTTGCTGGTGATTGGTTTTGTTCTCTTGTACATATCCTGCACTAGTGAGAGCTTGCTGGTGATTGGTTTTGTTCTCTTGTACATATTTTACACTAGTGAGAGCTTGCTGGTGATTGGTTTTGTTCTCTTGTACATATCCTACACTAGTGAGAGCTTGCTGGTGATTGGTTTTGTTCTCTTGTACATATCCTACACTAGTGAGAGCTTGCTGGTGATTGGTTTTGTTCTCTTGTACATATCCTGCACTAGTGAGAGCTTGCTGGTGATTGGTTTTGTTCTCTTGTACATATCCTGCACTAGTGAGAGCTTGCTGGTGATTGGTTTTGTTCTCTTGTACATATCCTACACTAGTGAGAGCTTGCTGGTGATTGGTTTTGTTCTCTTGTACATATCCTACACTAGTGAGAGCTTGCTGGTGATTGGTTTTGTTCTCTTGTACATATCCTGCACTAGTGAGAGCTTGCTGGTGATTGGTTTTGTTCTCTTGTACATATCCTACACTAGTGAGAGCTTGCTGATGATTGGTTTTGTTCTCTTGTACATATCCTACACTAGTGAGAGCTTGCTGGTGATTGGTTTTGTTCTCTTGCACATATCCTACACTAATGAGAGCTTGCTGGTAATAGGTTTTGTTCTCTTGTACATATCCTGCACTAGTGAGAGCTTGCTGGTGATTGGTTTTGTTCTCTTGTACATATCCTACACTAGTGAGAGCTTGCTGGTGATTGGTTTTGTTCTCTTGTACATATCCTGCACTAGTGAGAGCTTGCTGGTGATTGGTTTTGTTCTCTTGTACATATCCTACATTAGTGAGAGCTTGCTGGTTATTGGTTTTGTTCTTTGTACATATCCTACACTAGTGAGAGCTTGCTGGTGATTGGTTTTGTTCTCTTGTACATATCCTACACTAGTGAGAGCTTGCTGGTGATTGGTTTTGTTCTCTTGTACATATCCTACACTAGTGAGAGCTTGCTGGTGATTGGTTTTTGTTCTCTTGTACATATCCTACACTAGTGAGAGCTTGCTGGTGATTGGTTTTGTTCTCTTGTACATATCCTACACTAGTGAGAGCTTGCTGGTGATTGGTTTTGTTCTCTTGTACATATCCTACACTAGTGAGAGCTTGCTGGTGATTGGTTTTGTTCTCTTGTACATATCCTACACTAGTGAGAGTTCCTGGTAATAGGTTTTGTTCTCTTGTACATATCCTACACTAGTGAGAGCTTGCTGGTGATTGGTTTTTTTCTCTTGTACATATCCTGCACTAGTGAGAGCTTGCTGGTGATTGGTTTTGTTCTCTTGTACATATTTTACACTAGTGAGAGCTTGCTGGTGATTGGTTTTGTTCTCTTGTACATATCCTGCACTAGTGAGAGCTTGCTGGTGATTGGTTTTGTTCTCTTGTACATATCATACATTAGTGAGAGCTTGCTGGTTATTGGTTTTGTTCTTTGTACATATCCTACACTAGTGAGAGCTTGCTGGTGATTGGTTTTGTTCTCTTGTACATATCCTACACTAGTGAGAGTTCCTGGTAATAGGTTTTGTTCTCTTGTACATATCCTACACTAGTGAGAGTTCCTGGTAATAGGTTTTGTTCTCTTGTACATATACTGCACTAGTGAGAGCTTGCTGGTGATTGGTTTTGTTCTCTTGTACATATCCTACACTAGTGAGAGCTTGCTGGTGATTGGTTTTGTTCTCTTTGTATTGTTCTTGTGTAGTCACTCAAATTTTATTACAAGACCAGAGACTCCTATTTTGCATATCTTTCTTTATACTACTCAGTGCATCATTCAAAAGTAATGATACAGAAGTATATGAATCCAACATTAAAACATTAAAGATAACACAGAGTTAACATAAGTAACCAGTGAGATGGATACTTTGGAAAACACAGAAAAAAATGGACCAATAAGATGAGTCATAGCTTCCATAAACTGTCCAATACGTTCCCCAACTTCCTCTTTCTTTTGCTGCTCGCTGCAGATAAGTCATATGTATTGCTCTGTTTTAATATGTTTATTGCTCTGTTTTAATATGTTTATATTGTATCACAATATATATATATATATTTTTTTTAAACAAGCTTTATTAGAATAAATACTGAAACATTACATAAACAGAGTATCAGACAAAAACATACATTTTGAGGATATTTGCGCCCATATGAGATGCAATGAGGGTAACATTTAGATTAAATTAAAGTCCAATTCGATGTGTCGATATGAGGAGGACCTCTTAGTTTTGCGTTGAGTGCCCAACCCAAACCGGTATGCGAGTTTGGCAGGTTGTCTTAGGGTGCAAAAGCATTAGTCTCTGAGGAGTAAAGCCTGGCTTTTCAACAAATTTTACAAAGATTTACAACATACGAATAATCATACCTTCATAAACAGAAAACTCGAGTTGAAACAACCCGTACACTCCGGGTACTGAATTAAAGAGGAAAGAAAAAAGAAAAAAAAAAAGGGGAAGGGGGGAGAAGTTTTCTAGAATGAATGAATTTGGCCAGCGTCCTTTGGGAATTAAATTTATACTAAGGGGCCTTTAATTAATTTTGACTAAGGAGGGGAGGGGTTCCAAACGGCCAACATCATGCCATACATGACCATTTGGTTGCTCTTAATGTAGTGCAGCTTTTCCAAGTTTAGTAGCTCATTTACGGCCGATCGCCATTCAAAGAGAGTAGGCACCTCCGATGACTTCCAAAGTCTGGGGATAAGCCTTTTCGCTCCTGTGAGCATAATCAAGAGAAGGGCCCTTTTTGGTTTGTCTGCAATGTCGGGAAGATGTAGGATCAAAATGGTTTCAGGTGTGACTGGTATGTGTGTGTTTAGCTTGTCTGACATTTCTCCGAGAACAGCCGCCCAGTAGTTCGTTATTTTAGGACATGCCCACCATATGTGTATAAGTGTGCCTGCTTCGCCACAACCCCTCCAACATGTGGCAGAGGCTGTTGGAAAGATACGATGCAATCTGGAGGGTGTGTAGTACCATCTGGTAAGTAATTTGAGGTGTATTTCCTGGACTACTGCGGAAACAGAGGAACGTTTTACCATTCTGAATGATTTGAGCCATCCTCTTCCTCTATGACATTATTGAGGTCCCTATTCCATGCACTGGTATATGTCGGTAATTGCGTGTCAGGTGGTATGAGCAGCATTTTGTATATTTTTGATATTAGTCTTTTTGGGGGGACAAGGGCCGTGCGTAGGGCCTCAAATGGGGTAAGTTCCCTAAGGAAGTCACTTTTGCCTTTGTGGTGTGTTAAATAGTGTGATAGTTGGTGGTATCTCAGCCAGGGAGAAAAAATATTCCCAAATTGTTCTATCAATTCTTGCTGTGGGCGAAGTCTTCCCCCTGCAAGTGCAAAGTGTAAGGTACTTACCCTCAGGCTGTGCGGTTTACACCTACATTTGCTCAGTTCATAATAAGGTATATCTGGGTTTTCTAGTATTGGAATTTATGGTGATGGGGCGTTTGAGATGTGTGTGCTGGTGGAGATTAATCTGTCCCATTCTAAGAAGGTTTCTGTTATTAAGTGATAGTTATACAGTATTTTGGGGCGTTTAGGTGTAGGAATCCAAGCGAGAGAAGCTACATTATTGGAATGAAGGATCTGTCCATCTATTCTGACCCATTGTTTTTGTGAAGTGTTATGTGACCATTCAGTTAACCTCTGTAGTAGTATAGCCCTTCTGTATAATGTTAAATCAGGAAAGCCTATGCCCCCTCTATCTCTAGGAAGGTAGAGTGGTTTTTTGGGTATTCTGGGTTTAACACCGGTCCAGATGAACTGTTCAAGAGTTCTCTGGAGGTTAGAGACAAAGTCCGCGGGTAAGTGAATGGGGACAGTTTGCATGACGTATAAAATACGTGGTAGGACGTTCATTTTAATTAAGACTATCTTTCCCAGCCATGATAACGACTTATTCTTCCAGGAAGATAGGTCATTGATTATTTCTTTCCGAAGTGTAAGGTAGTTATTTTTATAGAATTTGGATGAGTTTGCCGACAAATAAATGCCTAAATATTTAAATTTGGAGGCCGCCAGGGGAACCTTGTAATGTGATGCCAGTAACTGAGTGTGCTCTGGGGGGAGAGTTAATATTAAGAAGTTCGGATTTTGAAAGGTTTAGATGAAAATTAGAAAGTTTTCCGTAAACCCTGAGTTCTGTGAGGAGCTCTGGGATCGACGAGTCTATGTTGGTGAGGGTATATAAAACATCATCAGCATATAACGCCTGTTTATGCTCGACGTCCCCGATTCTGATGCCCCTTATATTGGGATTAAGGCGTACTTTTTGCGCTAGTGCTTCAATTGAGAGGGCGAAAAGTAAAGGGGATAACGGGCACCCTTGACGGATTCCGTTTGATATAGAAAAGGTGTTCAACAAGGATCCATTGACCCTGATACGGGCATTGGGAGCTGAGTAAAGAGCAAAAATCATGTTAAGGAAGGGATCTCCAAAATTCATGGCCTTCATGACCTGACGCAGAAAAAGCCAGTCGACCCTGTCGAAGGCCTTCTCCGCGTCATTCGAATAGAGTGCCATAGGCACACCCTCAACTTGCGCATAATTAAGTATCTGTATCACCTTAGTGGTATTATCTCGCGCTTCCCGGCCCGGTACAAAGTCCACCTGGTCAGAGGAGACGAGAGTCGCAAGATATTTGTTAAGACGCTTTGCTAATATTTTGACCAGAATTTTAATATCCAAGTTTAATAAAGAAATAGGCCTAAAGATTACTGGGGAGTTAGGGGGCTTTCCCGGTTTGGGTAGGATAGTAATATGCGCTTCCAACATTGTGCCGGAAAGCACTGGCTGCTCTATCAAGTTATTAAAAAGTTGGAGCATAAGTGGTTTTAATGTATCAGTAAATGTCTTGTAGTACTTTAAAGAAAGCCTGTCCGGGCCAGGGCTTTTTCCACTAGGGAAATCTTTTATGGCTTGCGAGAGTTCTTCCGCAGTGATATGTGAGTCTAAACTATCTCTCTGTTCAGAGTCCAATTGCGGCAAAGCAAGCGCTGCTAAATATTGATCTATGAGATCCCTCCTATCCTGTGCACCTGCATGAGGAGTTGATACGTCTGAGATCTGTCCTATGTTGTATAATGTTTGGTAGTAAGAGTGGAAAGAATTAGCTATTTGTTTATTGCCTGTAATTACAGAGCCATCTGCGTTTTGTAATTGGTGTACGTGTGTTTTTAATTGTTTTCTACGTACAGCCCTAGCCAACAGCTTTCCGGGCCTGCTACCCCCCTCATAGTGTTGCTGCTTCACATTTAGAGTTTTGCGGTGGTAAGCTTCTAGAAGGTGCGCTTTGAGGTCTTTTCTAGCGGTGTCTAATGCGACTTTAGTTTCTATGTCTGAGGGATTTCCCTTATGTTTCTCTTCTAATTGCGTTATAGTGTGTAATAGTTGAGTATGCTTTATTCTGTATTGTTTGGTGAGACGCGCTTTATGTTTAAGGAAATCTCCCCGTATAACACACTTATGTGCTTCCCAAGTGTTTATGAATGAGGTGTGTAGAGGATTGTTGTGTAAAAAATAGTCGTCCAAAGATTTTTGAATATCTAGTTTGATGATGGGATCATTTAATAAAAAATCGTCTAATCTCCAGATATAGGTCGTGGGAGGCAGGTCAGGCCATTGGACCGAGCACGTGACCGGCACGTGATCCAACCACGTTATAGGCCCAATGGAGCAGTCGGTAACCATGTCCAAATCATTCGAGTCTGTGTAGAAATAGTCTATGCGGGAATATTTGTTGTGTGGTGGGGAAAAGTATGTGTAGTCCCTATGTGCCGGGTGTAGCGTGCGCCATATGTCGTGGAGTTGGAGGTTTAGGATTGTGGTTTTGACAGATTTAATTACTCTGGGGGGGTACTAGCTATGCTATTTGAGGTGTCAAGCTGAGTGTCCATGGCTAAATTGAAGTCTCCAGAGAGAAAGATCGGGCCCTTAGCTAAGTCCAATAGAAGCTTTGAGATTTTTGACATGAATATATGCTGTTCTGTGTTTGGACTATAAATTGTGGCTAGTGTTATTGGGTGCTCATATAGAAGACCCGTTATTATCAAGTATCTGCCATCCGGATCTCTCTCAGTGTGGGAAATTTTCAAGGGTACTGAATGATGGATTAATATGCCTACCCCTCCTTTTTTTGAGTGCCCTGAAGCGAATAGAGCCGTGGGGTATTGTGAATTGAACCATTTCGGTTCTCTTCCCTTACGGAAGTGTGTTTCCTGAAAAAACAACACATGGCTATACAGACTCTTTAGAGCCCAAAAGGCTATGGATCTTTTACCTGGGTTATTCAATCCTTTGGCATTAATAGTAGTCATCGTCAGGCCGTGAGAGCCAAATTTGCTCTGGCGTCGATTCATTCTGGAGGAGAGAAGAAAAAAAAAAAGGGGGGGGGGGGGGGGAGAAAAGAAGGTTAAGGGAAGCGAGTTTTAATAGAATGAGCAGGCAGTGTAAGAATGGGGAAAGAAAAGAAAACGAGAAGAGAAAAAACAGAAGGGTAGTAAGTATGACCCGGAGTATACTCGTATTCCAAACGGTATACTAGGTATAACAGAAGTGATCTTCACAATACAATTATAGAATAATTAGAATAAAACAGTAGAATTTAAGATAACATTTCAAATGGGGTAGTAACCCTCAAGCTTGTACAGAAAGAAATGATGAACTTTAAACTCCTAACAATGATAATGTGGATTATCTGGGGAGTATTTCAGACTGGCCAAATAAGAATGACCATTAAGGGTGAGGGCAGGGGGAAGGGGGAAGGAAGGGGCGGGGAAAGGGGGGGAGGAGGTGGGAAACAGAGAGGGAGGTAAAAGGAAAGTGTGGGGAATGGAGGGAGGATTGAGGGGGAGAGAGAAGGAGGGAGGTTTAAAGGGAAGAGGAAAAGGAGGTTTGTGCGAAGAAATAACTGAGTGGGTTATGAGACCACGAAACCTTGTGTGAAGGTCAGTTACCAGGACATTATTCAGTCAGCCGTATAATGACATATATGAAAAAAAAAAACATAACAAAATAACCGTAGGTCAAACATAATTAGCTAGCATTTTAGTTAGCATTTTAGTTCAGCACTATTAAGGAAGAGCGACAATACATAACAACTAGTGCAAACATTTCAAAAAGTAACTGTGTGACCTAAAAAGTTCAACAGTATAACACTATAACAATACAGTTTGCGCATAGAGAATGGTGTGTTGTATTATTTGTAATTATGAGAGTGTGTGCCCATGGTCTTTTTTCCCCCCTTGGGCCTATCGCCCTCTGGGATGTGGTATGTCTCTCTGGCCTGTGACCAGGTCCATTCTCTTAACTGCTTGCAAAACCAGAGATGTGAGCATCTATGTACAGTATTTAACCTCCACTGCTTAACAGATTACCCAACCATAATAAAAAGGATACAGCTGGAATGTTCCAAACAAGGAGCCATGAAATCCATCCAGTCAGGGTCATGTCGACTAGCAACTTCAAACTCATGGAATTGATGAGGAGTTTTAAGGAGAGGAGCCCCCAAAAGGCTGATCCTTATCGATTGAGAGGCCAGAATAGAAGGCCTGCTCGTCTGAGCCTGGGTGGAATATTACTGATTTGTTCTGGTGTGTAGCCACAAGTGAAACTGGGAAGCCCCAGCGATATTGAATTTTGTGGGCCCTTAATTTGGCTGTGATATGACCCAACTCCCTTCTTTTCTGGAGTGTAGTAGGCGACAAGTCAGAAAAAAATTGTATTTCCTCTCCTGCGTGGTGAACTGGATGTTTAAGTCGTGCACATCTGAGGATTTCTTCCTTATCTCTATAATTAAGGAAGCGGACGATGATATCTCTGGGGGGGGCTTGGGTGGCGGTTTAGCCCTGAGTGCTCTATGTGCACGCTCTAAAATTATGTCTGGTGAAGATGGGGAGTCCTTCAGGGTGCGGAATAAACTTTGGAGATATCCAATTATGGCAGTGGGATTGATGGTTTCTGAGATTCCTCTGAAACGTAGATTGTTCTGTCGGCCTCTGTTATCTAAATCTTCGATTTTATCGGATAACTGTTGTATTATCTCTGAGTTGCTTTGGATGTTGGTGCTCATAACTTTTACTGAGGCTGAGCATTCCTGCTGTTTGGTTTCTACCTGGGAAACTCTGGTGTCCAAGACTGAGATGTCTTTCCTTAGCTCGTTAAAGAGGTTGCGCATTTCTTGAACTGCATCTCTGATGTCTTCCTTGGAAGATAAATGTTTTAGGTCTTCCTTTGTTATTGCATATTGTGCTTGTATATCTGAGCCTGGTTGTTGTGCGTGGTTAGCGTCTGAGCTGGCATCCATGATATCAGGTGGGGAGGGGGTGGACGAATCTACTTGCTTTAAATATTTATTGAGCGTGCCTGCAGGGATGTTTTTGTCTGTCTTTTGCAGCTTTTTACAAGGCATTCCTCAACTTTCCTTCTGTTGTATGAATAAAAAGTTAAAAGAAGTGTCCCTGTAAGGGGTTCATCACTTTCTCAGTGTAAGGATATAAGAATGTGTACTTGGTAGGGTGGAAACGATATTTCACAACTGTAGGCTTAAATTGTGATGATTCAAATTGTCTAGGTTGTAATGTTAGATTTTCTGTATCACAACAGATTCACAATTCTTAGAGATGGTATCAGTGAGCTCAAAACAAGCTTATGTTCTTTATGGCTGCATAGAGTGGTAGTTGCAGCTCCCTGTGATCCTTTTCGGAAACAATTAACCGGTTTCATCGGGGCAGGCCTAAATTATAATAAGGGGCCTTAGATTTAATCGTTCAAGCAGAAGGACTGCCCTGTATGTACTCCGTTGTTTTTAAGTGCAGGTTAACACTTGATACTATGCTCGTCTGCGCCCTGTTCCCCACAGCAGTGTCCAGGATCTTCTCTCACCCTTTACTTGTAATTTAGTCAAAAGTGCTGAATTATTTGTTTAACACTACGCACTATGTGTTCTAAATTGCCGGTCTTACAGTGTCTCTTTATGTCTTTCTACGAGTGCAAGTGATAGGCCGTCAGGCAGGTATGTGGAAGGCGTGTGCGGTTATGGAAGGTGAGTGATGCATTTAGGCCCTGTTGCTTTCTCTGTATCGCGGTAATGCGTGTGTGCTGCTGGCTTACCCCTGCCGAAGCAGGTCACTCTCTGTGCCCTCTGTTCTGAATGTCAGCCCGTAGTAGAAGGCCCCTCTCTTTTCTCCACTGAGAGCGGGCGTTAGGAGGTGAGTTGTGATAGCCGTTCCGTTGATCGGGACTCAGTCACAGCACTAATGATGGAGAAGCCGTTTCGTCCGTCTTTCACTTTTTCCAGAGGTTCCAGTTGAGGCTTTCTACAAATCTCTGTCTGTTTAAAATGTACCCAGTAGTCGGTGATACTTCAGTGCTCCCTTATAAGTGTAAAATTTAAGAGAAGGAGTATATTTATGACATAAATATGCTATGTACAGCTTGAGGGTTGAAGAGCTCTCCTAAAACACAGTCATCTGCCAGTGTGGCCTGGCTCTGCCCCCGTATCACAATATATTTTTACTCTAATTTTCATTTGTTTTATTCACTCTTCCCCCCTTTTTTATCCTTTCCATTTCATCTCCAAATTTTATATTTATATATTTTATTTCCTATTTCCATAATCATTTCCTTGCTTATGTTTTTTCTTTGTCTACCGCCACACTACTGTTTATTTTTCCAGCGCTTTCTACTTGCATTAGCCCTTTCTTAATTTCTACTGTTACCTGATGCCTTGACGGTTTAGTTCTGTCTCGCGCAGCCATCCGCCATCTTGTGACGTCACCATCTTCCCGCCTCCTTTTTTCCCGCCCTCTGACTTCGTTTATATTCATCCTCTCACATCCTTATTGTTTGCTTCATAACGAGTGACGGTTTCTGATACATTTTGCTTATTTTCCTAGATAATTATAATTGGGTGTTGGCAAAACTTTACTATTGTTTTTTTCTTGCAGACTTTATTCATTCAGTCTGAAGAAACAGATTTTATTATTTAAATATTTGTTTCTGTCATTTGAATAACTGTTTTTTCTGAGGTCTTTTACTGAAGTTCTTACTTTACTGTTTTTTATTCCAGTCATTTTATTATCTAACAATTTTATTGTTATTATATATTTATTAATATATATTTTATTTATTTATTTTTTAACATGGCTCAAGTCCCTGAGTCTAATGAACCTTTAACTGCACAGTCTGTGCAAGTAATGATTGACAATTCTATGGGAAAAACGATGACTCACATGTCAAACCTTTTATCTCAACAACCTAACCCTAAATCTATTTTTAAGAGAAAAAGACCTTGTTCTGTTTCAATTTTGGCTAGTAAAAAATTACTTTCAAAATCTCTTCAGACACTTGCTGACACTGCAATTCCTGGCGGTAAAGGAAGGAAAACATCCACAAAACCTTCCCCTAATCCCAAGGGGTTACAATTGGGATAAAAAAATACTGAGACTTTATCTGTTAAGAAACATAAAAAAGTGGTATTATCCTCTAATTCTAATTCTTCTACTGAATAATTATCTAATTCTGATTTTGAGGATTTA
Organism: Bombina bombina; assembly: GCF_027579735.1. Lineage (NCBI taxonomy): Eukaryota > Metazoa > Chordata > Amphibia > Anura > Bombinatoridae > Bombina > Bombina bombina. The sequence continues at coordinate 749,052,599 of NC_069503.1, read as the reverse complement.
TCCGATAACTTGTCCTCAGACTCAGATTCTCCTAAACCTAAGAAATTAAAGAAATCTCCCAAAAAATCTAAATCTTCTAAAAAAGAAAATTCTAAATTTTTTGATTGCCTTGGCAATCCCAGATTTTGTGCAGATGATCTTCCCAGATCATCTGAATGGTGTCCCTCTCTTGATGTGGCCTCTTTTATTGACTTTCAATTAAAATTCCCTCTCAAAAAAGATGCTCGTAATAAAATGAGAGCAGAATGCCCTCGTCCCCTTCTTCCCAACAACGCTTGTATAACTCCCAAAATACCCAAAAATTATAAAATTCATTGGGTCCCCTGGTTATAGGGTTAAAAAAGGTATGGATAGGGCATGGAAAACATGCCAAGACAAACTTTTAGATTCTGTTGGTCCTATTGCAAAACTTTTTGAAATTTCAGAACAGGCTGTTATTGAGAATTCACCTCTTGACCTCTTTTTGGTTAGAGAATGGATGCAAAGAATTCTCTCCTTTATAGGAAATACCAACTCAGCTATGATTATCGAACATAGAAAAAATATTCTACATAAAATAGACCCTAAAATCTGTGATAATGGCATAAATGAATTAGACTCTGACTCTAATGGTCTGCTCTTTGGGGACATTTTTCTAAAAGACCTTAATAACTATATTAATACATTCTCAAATTTAAATAAAGTAAGGACTTCATTTCGTAAGATTTTTTATCCAAGCAGTTTTTCTGACAGGGTCGGGAAAGCCAAAGGGGAAGTGGTCTCTGAAGGAGAAACGATTCCATATAAATTGTTTAGAACTGCTAGCGGGTTCTTTCGCTGTCAAGAGTTTTGTGAGGAATTCTTCTCCAGTTACCATTTTGCTTCGCATGGACAACATCTCTGCAGTTCGTTATCTAAACCGTTTGGAGGGTACGAAGTCCAGAGATCTGTCCAATATTACCAAAGAGTTTATTCATCTGTGTTTAGACAGGAATATTTCTGTGAAAGCAGAGTATATTCTAGGTCTTTCAAACACAGCAGCGGATTGGGGCTCCCGCTTTTTAGTGGATTACAGCAATTGGAGACTCAACAGAGATGTCTTTCTTTCTCTGTCTCACCTCAGAGGTCCCTTCATTCTCAATCTTTTTGCGTCTCGTCTGAATTTCCAAATTCTCTCCTACTTCATTTGGAGACCGGACCCAGAGGCAGCGGCAATCAATGCTTTTCTCCAACTCTGGCCTCCTCAAGGAGCCTATGCCTTCCCTACCTTCTCAATGATTTCGAGAACAATTTTCGGTAGTTCGCAGAGACAAAATTTCTCTTCTTCTAATAACCCCCTTTGGCCGACTCAACCATGGTATCCTGCTCTTCTATAAATGTCTTTCAAACTTCCTATTCTTCTCCCTCATCTTCCACACTTGTTAACCAACCCAGAAGGAGATTTTCATAATCTCATTCTTCAAGACTCCCTTCATCTTATCGCTTGGTCAATTTCAGGGATTCCTCTCCTCTCGAAGGACTTTCTGAAGGAGCTAAGACTCTCATGCGAGAATCTTGGGCCCCAGGCACCTGAAAATCCTATTTTTATGCATGGACAAAGTGGTCTAGCTGGTGCATGGTTAGGAACCTGGATCCCCTTTCAGCGGATATAAAACCTATTATTAATTTTTTAACATCTCTTTTCGAATCTGGTTTGGCTTACAGATCTATCAATTTGTATCGTTCTGCTATTTCAGCTAAACATGTCTTATTAAATAATTTTCCTATTGGTCAACATCCCCTTGTTTGTAGACTTTTTAAAAACCATTAGACTAAAACGCCCTCCTGTTCCTAAATATAATTTTTTTTCTGGGACGTAGATAAAAAAATGTCCCTTTACAAATCTTGGCCTTCTAATAACTTGCTTTCTCTGGAACAACTTTCTGAAAAATTAGCTACTTTATTATGTCTTATTTCATTTCATAGAGTTTCTGATGTTGGTGCTTTAGATTTTAATTCTAAACTTTTCTCTCCTGAAGGTGTCACCTTTTTCTTATCTCGCAAAACTAAAACTTTTTCTTCCTCTATATTTTACCCCTACTTACCTTCTGAACCTTCTCTTTGTGCTGTTAAATGTCTTAAAGATTATGAATCTAAAACCTCTCTTTTGAGATTGAATTCTTCTAATCAACTCTTTATCTCCTTTATTCCTCCTCATGCTCCTGTCACTAATACTTCTATTTCTCGCTGGGTGAAATGGGTTATGAAAGAAGCTGGCATTGATATTTCTATTTTTTCTGCCCATTCTGTTAGAGGTTCAGCTGTTTCCAAAGCTTTTATTAAAGCGGCTCCTTTACAACAAATTCTAATTTCAGCAGATTGGTCTTCAGATTCTATTTTCAAACAGTTTTATTTCAAGCCCATTCATCATCCAGCTACTAATTTATTTTGTTAGTTGCTTTAAACTAGCAAAATAGGAGTCTCTGGTCTTGTAATAAAATTTTGATTATCCTAACTTTGTGAAGGTAGAATCTATATTTTATTAAAGACACAGAGACGAGTATTTTCCCACCCTTCTGTCATTGTACCCTCCCTTTATTTTCACAATATTAATAATTTATTTGATTTCAGTTGTCAATTTATGAGGATCTACTTAAAGGTGGTTTCATTCCTCTCCACTCTTCCCTTCAATCAAGCCATTACAGTTTTCAGAATATCTTCTCCTGGTTCAAAGATTCCTGTTTACCTCGTCCATCTCTTCGTCAAGGAATTAAAAGAAGTTTCTTCATTTCCGGCTGGATTTTGATTCTTCTGTTGGTTTTTCTCCTAATGATGGAACTTTCATCTGTTATTTTAAATTTTTGTTTTTTCAGCATCAGACAAGAAAGAGGAAGTTGGGGAACTTATTGGACAGTTTATGGAAGCTATGACTCATCTTACGTTTTGGTAAACGTACCATAAACAGCTGTTTTTGAACCGTGGGAATTAGAGGCTCTACATATCCCTAACTTAGAACACTGTCAAAAAAATGCTCTAAGAGGAATGTTTTAGTGACATTTTAAGAAAATTATCCCTTCAAAAACACCATTTTGTGGACATTTAAAACAAGTGACATTCAACTTCAAGCTGTTATATATTCACTGTGATCCACATAGCTACACTTTAAGACTGTAATATATCCGCTGCTATTTGAATAGAGGATACTTTCTCTGGAGATTGGTTTTAAATTTTGGACATCCATCCATGGAGTCCATATTTTAGTATTTTTTAGTATTTTTATACCACCAGTGGTCTCCATTTTTATTTTTATTTTATTTTTTTCATTTTGTATGAATGGATTAGTGTGATTGTATTTGCTATGACTGTACTACATTGCATAGAGGAACAAATTATAATATTGTACTTAATAAATTAATAATTTTGAACTTCCATTCTGGTTGATGTTGTTGCTTTTTAGCGCACTTTTTTTGTATATTATATGTATCTTCCCTTTGGAGAGTTGTATAGGCTTTCCTTTTTAAAGTTGCTTACACATCAGGGGGTTGATAGGTTACATACTGTGTTTTTCTTTATTGAATACTCTCTATCTTTCTTGGACATGTTCACACTAAGACATTGTCTGATTCTAAATATAGAAAACACTGATATTACAACACTAGAATGAGAGAATCCAGAGGCTGACATTAATGATATATTAAATGATCTTGAACAAACACTTACCAAAGAACTAAAACATAAAATAGAGGTATCATTTATGCAAAAATATATAGAAAAAAACATTGTACCCAGAGGCCTCCGTTTGAAAAAAGAATGTACTTTTGAACTTCAGAAAGGATTCCCCACCGAATGGTATGAAACTTTAGAAAAAGCATCTATCACACTAATGCAAATTATAATCAAATCACGAAAAAAAACCACTAGAAGAATACACACAAAAAGTTAATGATTTCAAAAATAAACTTCAAGCACACACAAATAATAGCACATATATTGATAGACAAAAAGAAGTAATAAAATCTTTAAATTAACTAAATGATAATATTATAAGTGCGAAACTCAAAAAAGTAACGAGATGAATGTGATTACTCTGAGACAGAGGAAAAGGATTTAGAAACACCAAGAAAAAAAGAAAAAAACACAAGTAAAGAACAAAAAGACACAAAAACACACTTAAAAGTTCTTAAAAAAACAAAAAATATTGAGAAAGGATATAAATCTACCAATAGAGATGAGGAATCAAAAATCAACTATCTTTACAATAGAGAAAATGAAGTTAGAGGAAATTAAATTAGGAATAGGAATATAAATTGGAGATATGACCAAAAGCAGAACTAAACTCCTTGTAAAAATGAAAATTGGAGAAATTACCAACATGATGATTCATACAATTACTATAAAGATAGAGAATATCCAGATAGACATCACATAGATAGAGAATACTATAATCACACATATAATAGAAATAGAGAACACAAAAATCACAATTTAAATTCACATTGGAATACACGTTTATATAGGAGACCAGATAGAGATTATAGAGAAGATAGAGACTGTAGGGGACTGAATATAGACTATAGAGAAGATAGAGACTATAGAAATCATAGAGGTAGAATGAACACTTTAACAGAAGTACTAATCAAAATAGAAAATGGTATCCCAAACAACACAATTGGGAAAAAAAGGAGGGTGGATTACCGCTTAAAAATAGGTTTGATCCCATACAAGATATAAAAGAAAGGGAAGAAGAAAGGAACCCAGAAAGAGCAGGTACCTCAAAGGATTTTTTAGAGTTAGAAAGTAGAGTAAATGTGAAACAAAAAGGAAAAAGAAACAGAGAGGAAACAGAGGAAGAGGAAGGAAAAGAAGAGGACCAAAAGAGGTCAAGGTAGCTAGCACCGCAAAAAGCAATGCTATTTTCAATTTAAGTAACCTTGAATTAAATGAAAAACAAGAGCAAGTCCTTTAAAAAGGTCTATCATTTGCCCCTTCAAAAAAATTAACAAATTTGAAACACTCATCAATAAAAATCAATATATAAGAAAGTTAACCCTAAAAAGGTACTTCATAAAAAATCCCTGTGAGTCAAATGCCAGTGAGAATCAAAAATATATCTACACCACACTCAAAAATAAATCATCATTTTATCCTACTATTGAAGACATTGATAAATTGTTCCAGAATAAAAATCATTACAATGATAATCTATCCAATTTAGAAAGGAAAGCCTTAAAAAAACTAATGGGAGACACTAAGGCCTAGATTTGGAGTTTTGTCGGTAACGAGCCGAAAATCTAACGCCCGCGTTTTTCTGGCTGCACCATAAAAATAACTCTGGTATCGAGAGTCCACATAAAGGCTGCGTTAGGCTCCAAAAAAGGAGCGTAGAGCATTTTTAACGCAGCTTCAACTCTCGATACCAGAGTTGCTTACGGACGCGGCCAGCCTCAAAAACGTGCTCGTGCACGATTCCCCCATAGGAAACAATGGGGCTGTTTGAGCTGAAAAAAAACCAAACACCTGCAAAAAAGCTGCGTTCAGCTCCTAACGCAACCCCATTGTTTGCTATGCGGTAACCCTTCCGACGTCTGCACCTAACACTCTAACATGTACCCCGAGTCTAAACACCCCTAACCTTACACTTATTAACCCCTAATCTGCCGCCCCCGCTATCGCTGACACCTGCATATTATTTTTAACCCCTAATCTGCCGCTCCGTAAACCGCCGCTACTTACATTATCCCTATGTACCCCTAATCTGCTGCCCTAACATCGCCGACCCCTATATTATATTTATTAACCCCTAATCTGCCCCCCACAACGTCGCCTCCACCTGCCTACACTTATTAACCCCTAATCTGACGAGCGGACCTGAGCGCTACTATAATAAAGTTATTAACCCCTAATCCGCCTCACTAACCCTATCATAAATAGTATTAACCCCTAATCTGCCCTCCCTAACATCGCCGACACCTAACTTCAATTATTAACCCCTAATCTGCCGACCGAATCTCGCCGCTATTCTAATAAATGTATTAACCCCTAAAGCTAAGTCTAACCCTAATACTAACACCCCCTAAGTTAAATATAATTTAAATCTAACAAAATTAATTAACTCTTATTAAATAAATTATTCCTATTTAAAGCTAAATACTTACCTGTAAAATAAATCCTAATATAGCTACAATATAAATTATAATTATATTATAGCTATTTTAGGATTTATATTTATTTTACAGGTAACTTTGTATTTATTTTAACCAGGTACAATAGCTATTAAATAGTTAAGAACTATTTAATAGCTAAAATAGTTAAAATAATTACAAATTTACCTGTAAAATAAATCCTAACCTAAGTTACAAATAAACCTAACACTAGACTATCAATAAATTAATTAAACTACCGACAATTACCTACAATTAACCTAACACTACACTATCAATAAATTAATTAAATACAATTGCTACAAATAAATACAATTAAATAAACTAGCTAAAGTACAAAAAATAAAAAAGAACTAAGTTACAAAAAATAAAAAAATATTTACAAACATAAGAAAAATATTACAACAATTTTAAACTAATTACACCTACTCTAAGCCCCCTAATAAAATAACAAAGACCCCCAAAATAAAAAAATGCCCTACCCTATTCTAAATTACTAAAGTTCAAAGCTCTTTTACCTTACCAGCCCTGAACAGGGCCCTTTGCGGGGCATGCCCCAAGAAATACAGCTCTTTTGCCTGTAAAAAAAAACATACAATACCCAAGCCCCCCAACATTACAACCCACCACCCACATACCCCTAATCTAACCCAAACCCCCCTTAAATAAACCTAACACTAAGCCCCTGAAGATCATCCTACCTTGTCTTCACCATACCAGGTTCACCGATCGGTCCAGAAGAGCTCCTCCGATGTCCTGATCCAAGCCCAAGCGGGGGGCTGAAGAGGTCCATGATCCGGCTGAAGTCTTCATCCAAGCGGGGCAGAAGAGTTCTTCCATCCGATTGAAATCTTCATCCAAGCGGCATCCATCCGGAGCGAAGCGGCAGCATCCTGAAGACCTCCACCGCGGAACATCCATCCTGGCCGACGACTGAACGACGAATGACGGTTCCTTTAAATGACGTCATCCAAGATGGCATCCCTCGAATTCCGATTGGCTGATAGGATTCTATCAGCCAATCGGAATTAAGGTAGGAATATTCTGATTGGCTGATGGAATCAGCCAATCAGAATCAAGTTCAATCCGATTGGCTGATCCGATCAGCCAATCAGATTGAGCTCGCATTCTATTGGCTGTTCAGATCAGCCAATAGAATGCAAGCTCAATCTGATTGGCTGATTGGATCAGCCAATCGGATTGAACTTGATTCTGATTGGCTGATTCCATCAGCCAATCAGAATATTCCTACCTTAATTCCGATTGGATGATAGAATCCTATCAGCCAATCGGAATTTCGAGGGACGCCATCTTGGATGACGTCCCTTAAAGGAACCTTCATTCTTCAGTTGGACGTCGCCGGATGAAGATGGGTCCGCGTCGGAGGTCTTCAGGATGGAGCCGGTCATCATCGGATGAAGATAGAAGATGCCGCTTGGATCAAGATGGTTGCCGGTCCGGATCGCCTCTTTTTCCCGGATAGGATGAAGACTTTGGAGCCTCTTCTGGACCTCTTCAGCCACCGGATGATGGATGTCTAGCCCCCGCTTGGGTTGGATGAAGATTTTGGAGCCAGGACGGATCGGTGATACCTGGTGAGGTGAAGACAAGGTAGGATGATCTTCAGGGGCTTAGTGTTAGGTTTATTTAAGGGGGGTTTGGGTTAGATTAGGGGTATGTGGGTGGTGGGTTGTAATGTGGGGGGGGGGGGGGTATTGTATGTTTTTTTTTACAGGCAAAAGAGCTGAATTTCTTGGGGCATGCCCCGCAAAGGGCCCTGTTCAGGGCTGGTAAGGTAAAAGAGCTTTGAAATGTAGTAATTTAGAATAGGGTAGGGCATTTTTTTATTTTGGGGGTCTTTGTTATTTTATTAGTGGGCTTAGAGTAGGTGTAATTAGTTTAAAATTGTTGTAATATTTTTCTTATGTTTGTAAATATTTTTTTATTTTTTGTAACTTAGTTCTTTTTTATTTTTTGTACTTTAGTTAGTTTATTTCATTGTAGTTATTTGTAGATATTGTATTTAATTAATTTATTGATAGTGTAGTGTTAGGTTTAATTGTATGTAATTGTAGGTATTGTATTTAATTAATTTAATGATAGTATAGTGTTAGGTTTAATTGTAACTTAGGTTAGGATTTATTTTACAGGTAATTTTGTTATTATTTTAACTAGGTAACTATTAAAGAGTTCTTAACTATTTAATAGCTATTGTACCTGGTTAAAATAATTACAAAGTTGCCTGTAAAATAAATATAAATCCTAAAATAGCTACAATGTAATTATAATTTATATTGTAGCTATATTAGGATTTATTTTACAGGTAAGTATTTAGCTTTAAATAGGAATAATTTAGATTTAAATTATATTTAACTTAGGGGGGTGTTAGTGTTAGGGTTAGACATAGCTTTAGGGGTTAATACATTTATTAGAATAGCGGTGATCTCCGGTCGGCAGATTAGGGGTTAATAATTGAAGTTAGGTGTCGGCGATGTTAGGGAGGGCAGATTAGGGGTTAATACTATTTATTATAGGGTTAGTGAGGCGGATTAGGGGTTAATAACTTTATTATAGTAGCGCTCAGGTCCGGTCGGCAGATTAGGGGTTAATAAGTGTAGGCAGGTGGAGGCGACGTTGTGGGGGTCAGATTAGGGGTTAATAAATATAATATAGGGGTCGGCGGTGTTAGGGGCAGCAGATTAGGGGTATATAGGGATAATGTAGCTGGCGGCGGCGTGCGGACGGCAGATTAGGGGTTAATAAGTGTAGGTAGCTGGCGGCGACATTGTGGGGGGCAGATTAGGGGTTAATAAATATAATACAGGGGTCGGCGGTGTTAGGGGCAGCAGATTAGGGGTACATAAGGATAACGTAGGTGGCGGTCGGCAGATTAGGGGTTAAAAAAATTTAATCGAGTGGCGGCGATGTGGGGGGACCTCGGTTTAGGGGTACATAGGTAGTTTATGGGTGTTAGTGTACTTTAGAGTACAGTAGTTAAGAGCTTTATAAACCGGCGTTAGCCCAGAAAGCTCTTAACTACTGACTTTTTTCCTGCGGCTGGAGTTTTGTCGTTAGATGTCTAACGCTCACTTCAGAAACGACTCTAAATACCGGAGTTAGAAAGATCCCATTGAAAAGATAGGATACGCAATTGACATAAGGGGATCTGCGGTATGGAAAAGTTGCGGCTGAAAAGTGAGCGTTAGACCCTATTTTGAGTGACTCTAAATACCGGCGGTAGCCTAAAACCAGCGTTAGGAGCCTCTAATGCTGGTTTTCACGGCTACCGCCAAACTCCAAATCTAGGCCTATGGTTGTATACAGATCTGCGGACAAAGGCGGAGGTATAGTTGTCCAAAATAAACCAGATTATTTATAACTTGTTAAATGATATAGACACATAAACTTTTGACATTTAATCCAACAAATGTGTATAAACAAGAACTTTGGCAGCTGTTAATAACAGCTAAACAAGAAGGAATCCTTAATCAGGATTCATTCAAATATGTACAGGAAATCCATCCTAAGATTGCATGTTTTTATCACCTCCCGAAGATACACAAAAATCTAACTCAACCTCCAGGGAGACCCATCGTGTCAGGCATTGGGTCTCTCTGTGATAATCTCTCAAAATATATAGACTACTTCCTCCAACCACTAGTCAAAAACACTAAAGCCTGTTTGAGAGACACTTTGGATGTTATAAATAAATATGAAGGAATAGAGGGGAGAAGCGATTACTATTGGGTAACATGCGATGTATGAGCATTGTACACTAGCATCCCCCTTGAGAAAGGAGTATCTGTAATAAGAGAAGAATGCTCCAAAGGTGAATTGGATGCAGCTCAGATAGAGTTTATTGTGAATTGTATTCATTTTATTCTCACTCACAATTATTCTTTATTTGAAGGTAAATTCTATAAACAAATTTGGGGCACAGCGATGGGGACAACATTTGCCCCATCCTATGCCAATTTGTTTATGTCCAATTTTGAGAGTAATACAATTTGGAAGTATAATCCCTTTATATCAAATATAGTATATTACCATTGATTTATCAATGATATTATAATGATTTGGCAAGGAGCTTCTAGTGACATTGACAAATTAATGGAACACATAAACACTAATGTTTATAATCTTAAATTTACGCATCAATTTTGACAGGACAAAATTGACTTTTTGGATCTTACACTATTCAATGATAGGGAATATAATAAGGTAGCAGTTAAACATTTTAGAAAAGCACAGACAGGAGTGGCCTGTTAAATGCTCACAGTGGACACCTTAAGAAATGGAAAGACAACATTCCCCTAGGGCAATATCAGCATATTAAACGTAACTGTGCGAAAACAGATTACACTGTAGAGGCAGTGGCACTGACTTCTAAATTTGAAGAAAAAGGCTATAATAAATACTTACTAAGATCCACTAAACAAAGAGTTGAAATCCTTGATTGAGCAACCAAAAAATGGAACAAGTAAAGCTTTGAGTCAAAATAGCCAGAATACTAATCCTAAATTTATAACCAAATTTAATAGTGAGCACCATAAAATTAAAAATATTATGAGAAAACATTGGCAAGTTTTAAGACTAGATCCCGTATTGAAACAATGTATAGGTGAAAACCCTGAGGTTCTCTTTAGGAAAAACAGGGATCTTAAAAGTATACTTGCACCAACTAAATTGAGGGGCAATAAGGGATTAAGTAGAGATTTAGTACAATGGGGGGAGCTAGTACTGGTACATATAAGTGCAAAACTAGTGACTGTGTTATGTGCCCTCATTTAAACAAAGGGAATAATACGTTTTATAGTTCAGATGGCTCTAAAGAATTTTAGGTTAAAAGCAGATGCATGTATGAGTACCTATGAAGTGTAAAGTTAAGGGTAGGGAAAAAGTGGGACAAAAAGAGGGGTTTGTAGCACTCACATTCCTATTAAAGTAGGAATCCTGATTAAAATAGGAATCAGAGGTGGGAATACCGAGGACATACTTCTTAAGAAGGAAGCCAAATGGATTTTCAGACTTAACACAGTAATGCCATTTGGTATGAACGAATACAACAATTTTTGGGTGTACTTATAATATGTTAGAAAATAGTAGAGCATATGGTACGAAACTTATTTTTAAATCTGAGAATACTTTAAACTAGTAGTACCATTTTGTCTTTAACATATCAACAATACATAATTAGTACACCCTGAAAATATGTGCACCCAGAATAGGGGTAATATCTGAGTATTTTATGATACAGGTTCATAAGTTGATCATACAATTATACCTGGGATATTCTAAATACATTAGATCACCCCCTTATGTGTATACTACTCTCAAACACCTTAGTTACATGGCTGTGTTTTTTACAGTGATATAGAGAGCATTTGGCGACTAAATGTTTAATTATATCTCACTGTAACATCTGTATACACAATAAGTTGTTTCAATAGGTGCACATTTAAGAATGTATTGTCACCTCCTTCATTAACCCATTCATGTTTTACTTCAAGCATATCTGAACCTTCTCCCATTTTAGAGCATGATCCCCTTCTCCAGTACATTGTCCTTAAGAAATAAAAATATTTAGACTATGACTTGTTAACCTTGTATATACAACTTATCTCAGTCTTCATGAATAAGAGATGTAGGTAAAAATTCTCTATCTAGTGGGGCATCACATATATCATTAGGAGATGGTTATATCCGTCCAATGGTATTAGAAATTGGCCATGCACATTTTTATATCTGAGATAATCGGATTAGATAATGAGTATAATCGAAATACATACTATACTTTATTTTTGACTATGTGTTTAACATGTTTAACAATACATTATTTTTGAATGGTATTAGAAATTGGCCATGCACATTTTTATATCTAAGATAATCGGATTAGATAATGAGTATAATCGAAATACATACTATACTTTATTTATTTTTGACTATGTGTTTAACATGTTTAACAAGACATTATTTTTGAATGAGACCGTGTAACAATATATTTATATTTTTATTGTAACCTGATGAAACATACACTGTCTCGTGAGTGACAGAAGTATCCAAAGAATGGGCATGTCTATAAATAGAGCCAACATATACACGCTAAATAACATAACTATGGCTCGCTACTTGGCGAAGTTAAGTAATGAATGGTTAACAAGTACAGCTCTAGACCGGATGACGATAAAAACTATATTAATGTGAGCAGATTGTTTACACACTCATACATGAAAAGCTGACCTGTCAAAATGAAGGGTGGATTTATTTATATATAACAAAGGCGTGTTCATAGAGATACTAACCAATGAATTCATGGCTCTTCCTATGTTTCATTCAAATGTATGTCGTTATTTGTTCTTAGGATGGATTATGTACATGAGTGTTTTGGTGTTTCAATCGAAACTCTGATTCTGATTACACAGAAACTAGATGCCTTCAATTGTATCTGACAGAACGAACATGGACCCGCTAAAGCACGTTATGGCATAAAAGAAGGAAGCGGGGTTTGCGCGCTGCATTTGGAGAGACAGACACACGTCCAATATTGCATCTATAGTCTGTAATCTGGTGAAGCTGATCTGTGACATATATTACTAACATACACAATTTATAATATGTGATTAGGTCATATATACATTCCCACTTGTAAAATTGGATTGTCAAAACAGGCGTTTATACAATAGGGTGTTAACTCATACACGCCTACCAATGAAGTAACGACCGGTCTTTGGGCTAAACCAATCAGGAACAAGGTATTAGATTGATACCTCTATCTTAAGCACACTGTGGTGTGCCGTGGAGACTTTGTATGTATACAAGTGTAGGAATGCTCTTAGGTGAAACTATGATTTCGATCTCTTTATCTATGAGTGTGTGCCTATAACATAGTAATAATTTGTTGAACAACAAACACGGATCTGTTGAGGCATATTACACCTGACACAAGGGAGGCGGGTTTGCGTGACCCAACACCCTGATTGGCATATAACAGGGGTGTGTAATTGACAGGATTCAGATTGGCCAAGTATAATATGGGTGGGGTATAAATAGAAGCCGCTCTCGGTCATTTGGCTTGATAACTTTTGCAGTAAACATTGAGAAAGGCCGACTCCATGGCCGAAACGCGTTTGGGGTTCCCTGAACCCATTAGGTCCCTTGTAACTTAGGGAATCTATCTGTCTTTTTATCTAGCCATACATACCAATTCACTGCCTTGGGGTTTTGCTCCTGTCACCTGAAGCCGACGTATCCAGCTATCGGCCAGGAATACAGGGGGGCATATACCGCAGGGCTTTGGTACGTTTTCTGGCTTAGCTCATTAGTGTGTTTTTATCCCACTATCTATCTTTGCACTATATTGTGTTTAGGGGAATGTGTGGTCCCCACCAGTTTTTTAAATTAACCAAATAAACTTTTATTGTTTTTATTACCCATCATTATTACTCTATCCACTGTTTAGATACAGGGTGTTACTTTAATAGGAATGTGAGTGCTACAAACCCCTCTTTTTGTCCCACTTTTTCCCTACCCTTAACTTTAGTTTAACCATTAGGGACAGCACCAAGGTTACCCATACCTTTTGTAATTCCTAATATCAAAAGCACTGTGCCAGTTTTTTGCTCTCTATTTTCTAATACCTATGTAGTGTACCAGTAGAAATGTAAGTGTAACCTTATCTATATAGGGCGCACTAAAAGAAAGGTAAAATATAGATTTAAAGAACATTTGACTAATATAGAAAAGGGTCTTGATACACATAGTGTACCTGTACATTTTAAAATTGCGCACAGTAATGATATTAAGGACCTAGAAGTTAAAGTAATAGAGTGGGTTCCCCTAATATTTGGGACACTAATAGACTCCTTAAACTCAGACAAAGGGAGACTTATTGAATAAAATAATTAGATTGTCTTCAACCTAAAGGGTTAAATGTGGATTTAGATATTCAATAATTTTAAATATAATATATTCTAAATAGCGATTATCAAATTTTATATATAGGAATTTTAAAGTGTTTTTATAATTTTATATGTATGATTTTTTTAAGGCACAATATATAATATGTAGTATGAAATTGGTTATTTTAGTGGAAAGATTAATATTAATATTATGTTAAGAATATTTTAATATTTATTATATAATATATGAATTTTATATTTATATATTTTAAATACATTTTCTATGTCTGTTTATGACATATTATAAGTTATGAATTACCATAATTTATGTTGATTCATGTTGATTAGTTTTTCAGGCAATATGAGCCAGTAGGTAAAAGCTGTTCACATGTACTATGCATCACGTTGAGGAATGGGTTAATCTAGCACCTGTTGATGTAATAGCCTATTTAAGGAGCATTCCCCATCAGGTATATCACTCTTGAAAAAGATTGTAGTATAGAAACGAAACGTACATAGAGTGAGTTAAATTACAGAGGTCTCAGGGAGGCTACCAGGTTCACATTATAGTGATCGTACTGGTGAGCTGAGAGATCCTAGTTTTTGTGATTAATTTGCATCTTAAACTTGCTGTATACATAGCATGTTGTATTGTATCCCTATCTGTTACACATTCAACTGTGGTCTCCTGCACGAACTGTGTGTGAAGTACGATTGTACTTATCTTCCTAGTCAACACAGAAAGAGGCAGATCCATCAGACGCTGAAGCAAGCTTCATGGTTGTATACAACCGATGTGCACTTTTAAACTGTTCCTTTTATGAGTAGCACTCTGGGAAGGGGCTATAAAATACATTTGTTTTAATCATCTACACTCGGATGTGTGTTGCGCTTTTCTACTCCTTTTTCCTTGTAGATAATATTAAACTATTTGAAAATAAAGTCAAGAAAGATCTAGAGAAATATAAAAATAAAGACATTACATTTAATTTAACAAAGGAAGAATATAACACTCTTAAAGACCTCAAAGAGAACAAAGATATCATGATAAAAAAAGCAGACAAGGGGGGAGGGATTGTCATCATGAACACCAATGACTATTTAAAGGAAGCTAGAAGAATTCTGGGAGATAAGGAAACCTATAAAAAACTTTTTATCAAACCCTATAGAGAAACAAAAGAAAGAATTAAATACCGTAATCCAAGAAGCCTCAAATAAGAACCTTATTAATAGGAAAGAAAAAATGTTTTTAATTATAGAATATCCAAGGACACTGATTTTTTATTTCCTGCCCAAAATACATAAGACCTTAAAAAACCCAACAGGCAGGCCAATTATATTGGACATAGATTATTTGACAAAAAATCTATCAAAGTATATAGATCAATTTCTACAGGAATATATTAAACATCTCCCTTCATATTTAAGAGATTCAACTCCCTTTCTGAAAGAAATAGAGAATGTAAAATGGGAGGAAAACTATATTATGGCCACAAGTGATAACACATCACTGTACACCTGTATTGATAATAAATTGGGACAAAGTGCAATAAAACATTTCTTAGATAAAGATCCAAAAATGCTAAAAGAACAAGCAGACTTCATTATTAAATGCATAGATTTTATTTTAATAAACAATTGTTAGGGTGCCAGGAATCAGACTGAGATGAGAAGTGCAAAAATAATCACACCTTTATTAATTACAAAAAATAATAAAAAGTCCACAAGTCAAATAACAAGCCAGTAGTCAAAACCAGAGCTGGTAGTCAGACGAGCCGAGTCAGGAGCCAAAGCGAATAGTCAGACGAGCCGGAATCAGGAACAAGGAAAACAGCAGAGTCAGGAACAAGCCAGGGATCAGGAACCAGAAAGGATGTCAGGCAGCCAGGTAATAGACAGGAACTCTCACAGACAGGTCTGAGACAACGCAAAGGCAAAGCATACTGAACAGAGGCCCTTTAAATAATAAGTGATCACATTATCACATACCCAGGGGAGGTTAGCATAGCCTTTAAGGCTCACTATTCCACCAAAGCAAGGGATACAATATCTCTCCCACTTAAAAGCTCTGTTAGTGGACAGATACCCGAGTGACTATATACATTTGCGGACATTTGGTTGCTTTTATACATTTTATGTGTTTTAATAAATATCTTTGTACTTGAAGCAGCAGTTTGCGGTTGGGATATACTGGAGACCTGGCAGTATAAAACCAGGTGTGCAACTGTACCTAGAGCCTGGCTGGCTCAAAAAAGTGTGAGTAACCATTTGGCGGGACCACTATTGTGAAGAAAATTTCTCTTTTGCACTATATTTTTCCTTTTTTTGTTTTTGAGGCAAGAAATCGATGGGAGTCCTCCTCGGTTCCAATGATACAAGCGATCACATATATCTTTATACACTATATATTTTTACATTATTTTTGTTTATTATTTAGTCTATCACTTTTTTTTGTTTCAAGTATATATCCTGATCTGAACCCAATCGAACACCTAGGGGGAATTCTGAAGAGACAAGTTGAGCATTACTCTCCATCCAGCATCCAGGCTCTAAAAGAGTTTGTTCTTGAAGAATGGAAAAAGATAGATGTTGCAATATGTCGCCAGCTTGTTCATTCCATTCCTAGAAGACTTGCAGCTGTCCTTACAAATCATGGAGGTCATACAAAATACTAGATGTAGTAGTTTTTGTTATGGGGTGTATTCATTTGTGCATCACCTACTTTGAGTAAACCTGAAGATTTTGTAATCTAAGTTATATTTAATGAGCTAAACAAATGTTCTATA
The DNA here is from genome assembly GCF_027579735.1 of Bombina bombina. NCBI lineage: Eukaryota > Metazoa > Chordata > Amphibia > Anura > Bombinatoridae > Bombina > Bombina bombina. The sequence goes on along the minus strand of NC_069503.1, from coordinate 749,035,796 downwards.
AAATTCAGTTTTGTCAACATTCTGGAAATTGTTTTGTGTTCATTGAGATATTGATTTTGAAAGGAAAATTTCCTTCATTTTCTTCGCAGCAAAACTCTTTTTTTTTCCTAACATCACATTTAGCGTTTTCATTATAAAACCTATGATTTACATATTATATAGACACTACATACAATATTGCTTATTTGAGTCCACAAAACATATATTTCTTTTGTGTGCTATCATTTCTGGTGCAGCAAGTAAGAATTTTGAGTTTTATTACCCCCTCTATTAGGTAATCATTTTCTCTCTGTCAGTGAATCCTGACTTAGGATTTGCTAAGGTTCTAGCCCATCATCTGCTTTTGACTGAGCCCAAATGGACTGTTCTCAAAAAATGTAGTTATTTTGCTATTTTGTGATTATTTTTTCATTTTTGTGGTTCAAATCAGCCAATAGGATTTCAGTAGCTCTCATCCTATTGGCTGATTTGAATTTGAAGAATCAAATCAGCCAATAGGAATGCAAGGGACACCATATTTAATCACGTACCTTGAATTCACTATTCAGTGTATGGCGGCGATCGTACGAAGAGGATCTTCCATGCGCCATGCTCTGCGGTCGCCAGTCTTTATTTCTGCGGTCACCGGTCTTCCGTTCTGCGCTCCTGGATGAAGATAGAAGAGGTTGCCGCTTGGAAGAAGACTTCACCGGTGGACTTCAGGAACCGTGAGTACCTATCAGGGGGTTAGAGTTAGGCTTTTTATTTTTTTATATTTCTTTTTTTTTTTTTAGATTAGGGATTTGGGAGCTGGAAAAGAGCTAAATGCCCTTTTAAGGGAAGTAAAAGAGCTGAATGCTCCTTTATGGGCAATGCCCATACAAATGTCCCTTTAGGGGCAATGAGTAGTTTAGGATTTTTTAGTGTTAGTTTTTTTTTGGGGGGGGTTTACTGTTAGGGGAACTTAGTTTTTTTTAAAGGTAAAAGAGCTGTTTAACTTAGGGCAATGTCCTACAAAAGGTCCTTTTAAGGGCTATTGGTAGTTTAGTAATAGAATAGGGGTGTTTTTATTTGGGGGGGTATTTTCATAGGGATTTGGTTTAATTTGTTTATTTTTAAAATTTTGTTTATTATTTTATGTAATGTTAGACTTTTTTTATTTTCTGTAATTTTAGATTAATTTAAACTTAGTTTTTATTTTTAAAGTAATGTTAGTTTTTTTTATTTTAATTGTAATTTAGGATTATTTTAATTTATGTAATTGGGTTAATTTAGGGGGGTGTTAGGTTAGGGGGCTTAGTGATTAGTTATTTGCGTTGGGGGGTTTGACGATTTAGGGGTTAATAGATTTATTAGGTTAATTGTGATGTGGGTTATTGGCGGTTTAGGGGTTAATAGATTTATTAGGTTGTGATGTGGGTTATTGGAGGATTAGGGGTTAATAGTTTAAATAGATACTTTGCGATGTAGGGGCATTACGGATTAGGGGTTAATAGTTTAAATAGATGGTTTGCGTTGTGGGGAATTGCAGATTAGGGGTTAATAGTTTTAATAGCTAGTTTGCATTGTGGGGCATGGCGGTTTAGAGGGTAATACATTTATTATAAGTTGCGATGTGGGGGGGATGGCGGATAGCGGATAGAGGGGTTTTGACGTGTCAGGTTAGATTTCAATGGGAAAAATGTCTCAAAGAGACACCTAGTTGAGCTTGGTGTTATTTTTGTTAATGTATCGGTAGCCTCCAACAGTATATTTACAGTTTGCATGGGCATTGGAAACCGGGTATAATTTAAAGATTAGCGGCTTTCTATACTTTGTATGGGACACGATAATGTTTTCGGCAGCAGGAGTCCGGTTGCCGAAATTGGGTTATAACAGGCCGTTGGAAGCAGTCGATAAACGATATTGCTTCCAACAGCATATTTATCGGTTTGCGAATGCACGCAAACGGAATTACAACTCAATGGAAGCGAGCTCTGAGTCCTCTTTCTGTTCTTTTGCTCATACACAGATTTTATATAGATCTTTTGATGGATTGGAATGGTATAGAAAAATTATAAATTCTTCCGTATTCTTGTATTGAATGAAAATGATATATAAATACTATTTTGAGCATTAATAAAGACATGCATCATTTTTATGCCAACCTTTTTTTTTTTCTTTTGCTTAGCCACAAAAACACTAATGTTTAGCCTTAAAACTAAAAGGGAACAAAATAAGTCACAAGCATAGATTACCTGACATTATTTTCCTTTGGTATTAAAGGGACTGGAAACCCCAAAATTTTCTTTCACGATTTGGATAGAACTTTCTATTTTAAACAACTTTACAATTTACTTACATTATCAAAATTGCTTCGTTCTCTTCTTATCCTTTGCTGAAGTAGCAGAATTGCACTACTGGCAGCAAGATGAACACTCAACATCACCAGAAAATATGGAGCCATAGGATTAAGGAAGCTACAATAGGATACCATCCATCTAAAGGATGGAAGGGTAAAACTTAAGTTTTAATATGTGAAAATTAAAACATATTGAAATAAAACCACAGTGTGATAGACTGAGTGGATAGCTGGTAAGGGTAGAAACCCAGTGGATGAATATCTCTGAGAATAAAGGTGAATACCCTTGATTAACAAATAATCAGGGACCTAACCTAAAGGGTATATTGTCAGTACAGGATAATTATAAGGTCCACTGAATACAGCTGCCTGTGTTAGAGTAGTGGAACTATGGACTTCAGTAGTTGTCCCCAGGAGTGGGGGAACTGTCCCTAAAAAGTCAGTAGGGTCCTGCACTAAATTCTAGGGCCTAGATTTAGAGTTGGGTGGTAGCCGTCAAAACCAGCCGTCAAAACGCTGGTTTTGGGCTACCGCCGGTATTTGGAGTCAGTCAGGAAAGGGTCTAACGCTCATTTTCCAGCCGTGACTTTTCCATACCGCAGATCCCCTTACGTCAATTGCGTATCCTATCTTTTCAATGGGATCTTCCTAACGCCGGTATTTAGAGTCGTGTCTGAAGTGAGCGTTAGAAATCTAACAACAAAACTCCAGCCGCAGAAAAAAGTCAGTAGTTAAGAGCTTTCTGGGCTAACGCCGGTTTATAAAGCTCTTAACTACTGTGCTCTAAAGTACACTAACACCCATAAACTACCTATACACCCCTAAACCGAGGTCCCCCCACATCGCCGCCACTCGATTAAAATTTTTTAACCCCTGCCGACCGCCACCTACATTATTCTTATGTACCCCTAATCTGCTGCCCCTAACACCGCCGACCCCTATATTATATTTATTAACCCCTAACCTGCCCCCCACAACGTCGCCGCCAGCTACCTACAATAATTAACCCCTAATCTGCTGACCGCAAAGCGCCGCCACTTATGTTATCCTTATGTACCCCTAATCTGCTGCCCCTAACACCGCCGACCCCTATATTATATTTATTAACCCCTAATCTGCCCCCCCAACGTCGCCTCCACCTGCCTACACTTATTAACCCCTAATCTGCCGAGCGGACCACACCGCTACTATAATAAAGTTATTAACCCCTAATCCGCCTCACTCCCGCCTCAATAACCCTATAATAAATAGTATTAACCCCTAATCTGCCCTCCCTAACATCGCCGACACCTAACTTCAATTATTAACCCCTAATCTGCCGACCGAATCTCGCCGCTACTGTAATAAATGGATTAACCCCTAAAGCTAAGTCTAACCCTAACCCTAACACCCCCCTAAATTAAATATAATTTTATTCTAACTAAATAAATTAACTCTTATTAAATAAATTATTCCTATTTAAAGCTAAATACTTACCTGTAAAATAAACCCTAATATAGCTACAATATAAATTATAATTATATTATAGCTATTTTAGGATTTATATTTATTTTACAGGTAACTTTGTATTTATTTTAACCAGGTACAATAGCTATTAAATAGTTAAGAACTATTTAATAGGTAAAATAGTTAAAATAATTACAAAATTACCTGTAAAATAAATCCTAACCTAAGTTACAATTAAACCTAACACTACACTATCAATAAATTAATTAAATAAAATACCTACAATTATCTACAATTAAACCTAACACTACACTATCAATAAATTAATTAAATACAATATCTACAAATAAATACAATTAAATAAACTAACTAAAGTACAAAAAATAAAAAAGAACTAAGTTACAAAAAATAAAAAAATATTTACAAACATTAGAAAAATATTACAACAATTTTAAACTAATTACACCTACTCTAAGCCCCCTAATAAAATAACAAAGACCCCCAAAATAAAAAAATGCCCTACCCTATTCTAAATTACAAAAGTTCAAAGCTCTTTTACCTTACCAGCCCTTAAAAGGGCCCTTTGCGGCGCATGCCCCAAAGAATTCAGCTCTTTTGCCTGTAAAAAAAAACATACAATACCCCTCCCCCAACATTACAACCCACCACCCACATACCCCTAATCTAACCCAAACCCCCCTTAAATAAACCTAACACTAAGCCCCTGAAGATCTTCCTACCTTATCTTCACCATACCAGGTATCACCGATCGTTCCAGGTTCCAAAATCTTCATCCAAGCCCAAGCGGGGGCTGGCGATCCATAATCCGGCGGCTGAAGAGGTCCAGAAGAGGCTCCGAAGTCTTCATCCTATCCGGGAAGAAGAAGCGATCCGGACCGGCAACCATCTTGATCCAAGCGGCATCTTCTATCTTCATCCAATGACGACCGGCTCCATCTTGAAGACCTCCACCGCGGACCCATCTTCTTCTTCCGACGACTTCCCAACGAATGACGGTTCCTTTAAGGGACGTCATCCAAGATGGCGTCCCTCGAATTCACTATTTGAAATATAGTACAAACTGCTATTGGGAGGTGATATTCTCTTATATTAGTCCTCAGTGCTTAGTGCCGAAGGGTACTAATAGAGTATTATTATTATACCAACTGTACACCATCAAGATAACTAGCAAACCTAGAATTTAGTGCAGGACCCTACTGACTTTTTAGGGACAGTTCCCCCACTCATGGGGACAACTACTCTAACACAGGCAGCTGTATTCATTGCACCTTATAATTATCCTGTACTGACAATATACCCTTTAGGTTAGGCCCCTGATTATTTGTTACTCAAGGGTATTCACCTTTATTCTAAGAGATATTCATCCACTGGGTTTCTACCCTTACCAGCTATCCACTCAGTCTATCACACTGTGGTTTTATTTCAATATGTTTTAATTTTCACATATTAAAACTTAAGTTTTACCCTTCCATCATTTAGTTGGATGGTACCCTAGTGTAGCTTCCTTAATCCTATGGCTCCATATTTTCCAGTGATGTTGAGTGCTATTCATGTACATACTTTTCAATTGCCATGCAGTTGAATCTTTCTGTCTGCTCCCTCCATATATACAGCACCGCGGTCCCCCCTAACATACATTACTTTACTCTTTCTCCCCTGTATTCCCAGGGGCATTGGATATAGGGTTATTGGGACACATCCCCTGTAGTGCCATTGTTATTTCTTCTTGCCCTTCTAGCAAGATGAACACATCTAGTCATACAATCACAAAAGACAAATGTGTGCAACACCAATCAGCAGCAGCTCCCACTAGTGTAGGATATGTGTGTATTCTTTCTCAACAAGGGATACCAAGAGAACAAAGATCGTTTCAAAATAGAAGTGAATTTAAAAGTGTCTTAAAATTACTTGCTTGAATCATGGAAGTTTAATGTTGACTTTTCTATCCCTTTAAGAGACTTTTGTGAACAGCACCATCTTGTGGCCAACATTCCTATTAAAGTACACAAGCATCCACCATTGTGTGGCCTAGTAGTGAAATGATTATACTGCTTTAGGATAACGTTCATGCAGAGCACTGCATGTAAAATGTTTAAATAGTTATACAGCATTCAAATCTACTATGTATGGTGGATACTAATTCTATAAATATGTATTTATGTATGCTTTAGTGTATATTTCCAGTCACTTCTTCAGCCATTTTCTACACTCATTAGGTTCAATTTAGCAAGCTGCAAATATTTATCTTCCTGAATTGACTCACCCAGGATGAATGACAAACACAACTTTGTGAGAACAGGGGCTGGGGTGACACTTGTGCAAATGATAGATGCTTTTGGCAGAACTGGTCACAAATATTGATGGACAAGTTCCCTCACTAGGAACATTGATTACCTACAGATGGATAATTGGAGCCTATTCCATTCTAAATCAATTTAATTTAAATACTTTATAATTCAAAATTAAACTTTAGCGAAAAGCCAACAAAATGCCAGAAAGGGAAAAGGCAATAACACCTACTCAGAATTTCAAATAAGCAGTAGATTTTTTTCTGACACATTTATTTTTTCTCCCATTTTCTGGCCCCCTGTATCATGTGACAGACTTCAGCCAATCTCAGACTAGTATACATATACCCTGTGAACTTGTGCACATGCTCAGAAGGATCTTGTTCCCTAGAAAGTGTAAATATTAAAAGACTGTGCAAAATTTGATAATGGAAATAAATTGCAAAGTGTCTTAAAACTGCATCATCTTTCTGAATCATAAAAGTTTATTTTGACTTCAGTATCCCTTTAAAGTGATGGTAATTTTTCCTAGTTAAAATCATCTAATCTTCTTAAACCTATCTAGTAGGTATTAGACACTATATTTTTTAATTAAAATGTATTATATTTAGTTCATAAATTTTCATTTTAACTTATCCGTTCCTTGATTTGTATGCTCCGCCCCCTCTACTTCCTTCTATTCTAACAGTTATTTATATCACAGCTCCATTCGCAATAGAAATATTGCTGACGCAGTGATGACCTATTCTCATTCCTTAGCGCATGCTCTCTTGAAAGCATCCGGCTATAAAGTAAACAATGAGTCATGCGATTTATTGTTGACATAGTAAGCCGTGACAAACAAACTAGACGAATTGCGCATGTGCAATGCTTATTTTTACGCTTTGGACAATACAATGAATCCATGATTAGATTCATTGTATATCTCCTGAGCAGTGAGAAGCGTCTTTGTCTTTTTCTGCAGCCCACAGTTATATTTATGCGAGTAAGGAACGATCAGAAGATGCATGACGTCATTAACGCATGCACAAAGGAATTTAATTTTTTTGCTAAACTATGCGAAAATGCCAAAACGCCATAGATTTAATTGGACCACGCAATTATCGTCATTTAAAAAAAAAATGTCTTTTGTCTCGGGGCTGTCGGCGGATAGCAATAAAAAGTAGCTTTTGCGTTAAAAATAAAGGTATTAATAGTGAAAATTGTAATTTTTCATGACTTAAACTCATGTTTATTTTTATTTTAGGATTGTATGAGAAGTAGACATTGCTTTCAGTTTACCATCACTTTAATTGTAAAGAGGAGTTGGATTGTAATTAAATAATAATACTATAATTAAATATGTTATATTATAATCTTAAAGTGTTTTATGTTTTTATGTCCCTTTAATGCTTCAATGTTTTTTTTAAAGAATATTATAATATCCATTAAAAAACATAGACGATGAAACGAGGTAAGAACATAATATGATTAACACTATTCATTTCTATCTATTTCAGAACTTACAGAAAAGAAGATAATGTAACCTAATCTCAGATAATGGAGAATCCTGCACTTTAATATTTTTCTCAAATAAATGAATGTTCAAAACATGTTTATTTTGTTTTTTGGCACTTTTGTTTTTATAATGTATGTAAATCATTTGAATTTACTCATAAAACATAAACATCCTAAACACACTATAACTGGATATCTGACAAGAATTGGAGAGTATTAGTTGACATATTTCTGTTGTACTCTATTTGAAGAAGGGGTTTAACAGTTTTTTGGTGTTTTTTTCTACAAAATGTTCAGTTAGAGTCTATAGGAATTTGTAGACAAAACAATTGATAGTCTTTTCAATTAGAATATATTATTATGATGGGGCTAGAATCTCTATAGGACCAATGACAAGGGACAGTTTTGAGTTTTTTCAACATTATTAAAAGCTACTTTATTTGGAAATGATAGAAGAGAAAATCTCAAGTCTTAAGTCACACATTTAATGAGTATTTCAATAGTATCTCGAACAACTCTCCTAGGTATCTATTGTCACTGGTCTGGTCTCACAATGGTTTAGAACATTCTGACTGCTTGGTCTTGCTCCTCAAATATTATAGACATTTTGAAACTGTTTTCTCCTGCGTTTCTCTTTCCCCTTTTTCTTGGGTCTCTTTACTAAAACGAAAATAGCAAGTACTTTTACTTTCAGAAAATCCTGTTAAACCTTCTATTTCGTGATATGATATGTTTTGAAATAACTAAAAAAATTTATGAAAAGGGGCTAATATATAACAAATTTAGAACTGAATTGCAAAAGCTCTGCATCAAATAAATAAATATTGTGAAAGCATGTGGCCAGTAGCATTTGCTGAGATTTGCTAGCTTTTTCAATATTTTTGTTTTCTTTGACATACAAGAATGATTTTCTGCACTGATCGAAGTAACCACTGTATAACGTATACTACAGAAACCTGAAGTATGCAGTGGAGTCCCCAATAAGGCAAGATGATGAGTGATAAATGGACTGCTCACATTTTAACCAGTGTGGCACACTTTAAAAATAATAAATGCAATGACTATTTAATGGTACTTTAAAAAAAAGAAGTGCCGTCTTGAGTTCCCTTTAAGTGTATGTAATTATACAGTAAAACGAATTATGTTTTAATATTAACCATTTAGAGATCCGTGTAATTTATATGTCAAAGGTCAAAGATTTCTTTTAAAACTGGCATACTTCTCATAAAATGTGCGAGTTAAGAAGTGCATCTTCTTTTTTTTTTTTTTTTTTTGTTTTTTTTTGTTTAATAAATATTTTTATTGAGGTATAATTCAAGGCATATACAAAATATATGTTGACAAAAACCATAAAGAAATATGTCAGGACAAATATACAAAATAAGCCAAACAAGATAATCAGTACATGTTAACGTGTCAATTTTCAAGGACATTGGTATATAAAGATGTTTGCCACTCAAGCTATATACCCTCCAAATAAGAGCTAAGGCCACATTTGGACCTCATGATAACATGGGGTGTTCAACATTGCTGAGGGTAATCTTAAATCTAAAGGGGCCACTCTTTGGTCTCATATTGTAAACCTCATTTTGTTTTTTTGTATTTAATTGTAGTATAAACTCTTAGTCACACAATGTAGACCAGTATGTGCAAAGAGAACAAATAAAACCTATAACAAACAACTGAACATGTAGTGGGACATAAAATAGATTTTGGGAATAGCTGCAATTTATAAATGTGAGATCACATTGCCAGTAAATATGTAAGCCAGTGTCATTACACATTCAATACTGTCTAACTTTGCGCTTGTAAAAGATTCCCCGCTATTGGGTGAAGCATAAAGGGTCCACATTATAACAATGCTCTGCTTTCTACTACCTCATTTTTGTGCATAGGAAATGCATAGTGGTAGTAAGAGACTATGTTGTATAGTCGCGTCAGTAAATTACCATATTATATGCGTTCTATATGGAGTAAATATAACCTATGGAGGTATAATCAATTTTAAACATGAGTGCAAACAGGTTAAGATAGCTTTAATAAATATATTAAGTCTTCTGTAGAGGGGCCATGCTTTAGTGTGGAGAAATTCTGGAGAGCCCTAAGACTCATGTAATAGTTTCAAAATATATGCTGGCCTCTAGTTCAATAATAATAGGCTATGTTGGTATGAACATCTGCTTAGGTGACTCAGAGAAAAGCCGGTTATGATTGCCTGGAGCAAAAGCTAAAATATGCTGTCCCAGCCGCAGAAAACATACCAGCCCATATGTCAGACATTGATATAGCCAAATAGTATAGCATAACTATAGTCACAGCTATTACATGAAGGTTAGATGACTGGCAGTACTAAGAGTATAACTCTTCTTAATAATATATTTAAGGCTGCGATGTATGCATACATTAAATTCAACATTAACAATGGCTTATGGGGGCCTATTTATCATTATGCGAGCTGACATAATCCGATATTGCTGATCATGTCCGCTGCACATCGATAAATGCCGACAGCATACGCTCTCTGCATTTATCATTTCGCTAGCAGGGGGTGTCAATCAACCCGATCGTATTGGATCCGGTTGATTTTTGGCTATGTCTGTCCTCCACCTCAGAGCAGGCAGACATGTTATGGAGCAGCGGTCTTTAGTCCGCTGCTTAATAACTTGTGTTTCTGGTGAGCCTGAAGGCTCGCCAGAAACACACGGCATCAAGCTCCATACGGAGCTTGATAAATAGGCCTCATGGTCTCATAGCATAAATATACCGAATAATAAGCTTTCATACGCCTAGATTTAGAGTTTGGCGTTAGCCGTCAAAACCAGCGTTAGAGGCTCCTAACGCTGGTTTTGGGCTACCGCTGGTATTTAGAGTCTTGTAGGTAAGGGTCTAACGCTCACTTTCCAGCCGCGACTTTTCCATACCGCAAATCCCCCTACGCCAATTGCGTAGCCTATCTTTTCAATGGGATCTTTCTAACGCTGGAATTTAGAGTCTTGGCTGAAGTAAGCGTTAGAAATCTAACGATAAGACTCCAGCCGCAGAAAAAAGCCAGGAGTTAAGAGCTTTCTGGGCTAATGCCGGTTCATAAAGCTCTTAACTACTGTGCTCTAAAGTACACTAACACCCATAAACTACCTATGTACCCCTAAACCGAGGTCCCCCCACATCGCCGCCACTCTATTAAATTTTTTTAACCCCTAATCTGCCTACTGCACACCGCCGCCACCTACGTTATCCCTATGTACCCCTAATCGGCTACCCCTAACACCGCCGACCCCTACATAATATTTATTAACCCCTAATCTGCCCCCCCAATGTCGCTGCTACCTTACCTACAATTATTAACCCCTAATCTGCCGACCGGACCTCACTGCTACTATAATAAAGTTATTAACCCCTAATCCGCCTCACTAACCCTATAATAAATAGTATTAACCCCTAATCTGCCCTCCCTAACATCACCGACACCTAACTTCAAGTATTAACCCCTAATCTGCCGACCGGACCTCACCGCTACTATAATAAATGTATTAACCCCTAAAGCTAAGTCTAACCCTAACACTAACACCCCCCTAAATTAAATATAATTTAAATCTAACAAAATAAATTAACTCTTATTAAATAAATTATTCCTATTTAAAGCTAAATACTTACCTATAAAATAAACCCTAATATAGCTACAATATAACGAATAATTATATTGTAGCTATTTTAGGATTTATATTTATTTTACAGGAAACTTTGTATTTATTTTAACCAGGTACAATAGCTATTAAATAGTTATTTACTATTTAATAGCTACCTAGTTAAAATAATTACAAAATTACCTGTATAATAAATCCTAACCTAAGTTACAATTAAACCTAACACTACACTATCAATAAATTAATTAAATAAAATACCTACAATTAAATCTAACACTACACTATCAATAAATTAATTACATGAAATACCTACAAATAAATACAATTAAATAAACTAACTAAAGTACAAAAAATAAAAAAAAGCTAAGTTACAAAAAATAAAAAAATTAATTACAAACATAATAAAAATATTACAACAATTTTAAGCTAATTACACCTACTCTAAGCCCCCTAATAAAATAACAAAGCCCCCCAAAATAAAAAAATGCCCTACCCTATTCTAAAATTAAAATAGAAAAGCTCTTTTACCTTACCAGCCCTTAAAAGGGCCTTTTTCGGGGCATGCCCCAAAGAATTCTGCTCTTTTGCCTGTAAAAAAAAAAACATACAATACCCCCCCAACATTACAACCCACCACCCACATACCCCTAATCTAACCCAAACCCCCCTTAAATAAAACTAACACTAAGCCCCTGAAGATCTTCCTACCTTATCTTCACCACGCCGGGTATCACCGATCGGCCCAGAAGAGGCTCCGAAATCTTCATCCAAGCCCAAGCGGGGGCTGAAGAGATCCATCATCCGGCTGAAGTCTTCTATCAAGCGGCAAGAAGAAGTCCAGAAGAGGCTCCAAAGTCTTCATCCTATCCGGGCAGAAGAGGAGATCCGGACCGGCAACCATTTTCATCCAAGAGGCATCTTCTATCTTCATCCATCCGACGATCTTCAAGACCTCCGGCGCGGATCCATCCTCTTCTTCCGACGTCCTAACACAGAATTCCGATTGGCTGATAGGATTCTATCAGCCAATCGGAATTAAGGTAGGAAAAATCTGATTGGCTGATGGAATCAGCCAATCAGATTCAAGTTCAACCTGATTGGCTGTTCCGATCAGCCAATAGAATGCGAGCTCAATCTGATTGGCTGATTGGATCAGCCAATCGGATTGAACTTGAATCTGATTGGCTGATTCCATCAGCCAATCAGATTTTTCCTACCTTAATTCCGATTGGCTGATAGAATCCTATCAGCCAATCGGAATTCGAGGGACGCCATCTTGGATGACGTCCCTTAAAGGAACCGTCATTCTGTGTTAGGACGTCGGAAGAAGAGGATGGATCCACGCCGGAGGTCTTGATGATGGAGCCGCTCGTCGTCGGATGGATGAAGATAGAAGATGCCGCTTGGATGAAGATGGTTGCCGGTCCGGATCTCCTCTTCTGCCTGGATAGGATGAAGACTTTGGAGCCTCTTCTGGACTTCTTCTTGCCGCTTGATAGAAGACTTCAGCCGGATGATGGATCTCTTCAGCCCCCGCTTGGGCTTGGATGAAGATTTCGGAGCCTCTTCTGACCGATCGGTGATACTCGGCGTGGTGAAGATAAGGTAGGAAGCAGTGACGTGCTGTCATAGGAGGCAGGTGAGGTAGCGCCTCACCTGTCCTATGTGTGTAATTACACCATTAATACTGTTTAATAAAAAATAAATAAATAATTTTCAAGTTTTTATAAAAAAAATAAAATTGTAGTATTTGGTGTATACTCTGACTCTCCCTAAAACACAGCACACATGAACACTCTCTGTGTGAATCATCTCCTCCACTAACAGTAGCTTCAAATCCAAAACCTACACGCTGCTTCTCACACAAACAGCTTGTCTTCTGTTACAGCCTGCGAGCTATAATAACACTCACTATACTGCGTGCAGGCTGTTACAGAAGGCAAGCTGTTTGTGTGAGAAGCAGCGTGTAGGTTTTGGATTTGAAGCTACTGTTAGTGGAGGAGATTAGTGATGTCCAGTTCATGAACGAATCGTTCATTTGAACTGGATCTTTTCAGTGAACTGTATGAATCAGTTCACCAGACTGAACTGATTCGTTTCAAACAGTTCACTTCCTGAGTCTGCAGCAGCACTGGTAATACGATTCTAGAGTGTGTACTGCTTCTGCTAACTCCTCCTTTGCAATGAATCAGACAGCCTCACTCTAGGATCATATTACCAGTACTGTTACTGATTCAAGAAGTGAACTGTTTGCAAATGAATCAGTGTACTGTTAACTCCTTTGCAATGAATCATTCAGTTAACAGTA
>NC_069503.1:749009772-749012272 GCF_027579735.1 Bombina bombina | reverse complement strand
ATTATATTTATTTTACAGGTAACTTTGTATTTATTTTAGCTAGTTAGAATAGTTATTAAATAGTTATTAACTATTTAATAACTACCTAGCTAAAAGAAATACAAAATCACCTGTAAAATAAATCCTAACCTAAGTTACAATTAAACCTAACACTACACTATCATTAAATAAATTAAATAAATTACCTACAAATAACTACAATTAAATACAATTACATAAACTAACTAAAGTACAAAAAATAAAAAAAGCTGTTACAAAAAATAAAAAAAATAGGTTACAAACATTTTAAAAATATTACAACAATTTTAAGCTACTTACACCTAATCTAAGCCCCCTAATAAAATAACAAACCCCCCCCAAAATAAAAAAATGCCCTACCCTATTCTAAATTAAAAAAGTTCAAAGCTCTTTTACCTTACCAGCCCTTAAAAGGGCCTTTTGTGGGGGCATGCCCCAAAGAATTCATCTCTTTTGCCTGTAAAAGAAAAATACAACCCCCCCAACATTAAAACCCACCACCCACATACCCCTAATCTAACCCAAACCCCCTTAAAATAACCTAACACTAATCCCCTGAAGATCATCCTACCTTTAGTCGTCTTCACTCAGCCGAGCCACCAATGGAACTGAAGAGGAGACCCGGACCGGCAGAAGTGATCCTCCAAGCGGCGCTGAAGAAATCTTCCATCTGATGAAGTGATCCTCCAAGCGGCGCTGAAAAAGTCTTCCATCCGGGCGATGTCATCTTCCAAGAGGCGCTGAAGAAGTCTTCTATCCGGGCGATGTCATCTTCCAAGCCGGGTCTTGAATCTTCATCCCGCCGACACGGAACATCCTTCTTTACTGACGGACTACCGACGAATGAAGGCTCCTTTAAGGGACGTCATCCAAGATGGCGTCCCTTCAATTCCGATTGGCTGATAGGATTCTATCAGCCAATCGGAATTAAGGTAGGAAAAATCTATTGGCTGATTGAATCAGCCAATCAGATTCAAGTTCAATCCGATTGGCTGATCCAATCAGCCAATCAGATTGAGCTCGCATTCTATTGGCTGATCGAAAAAGAAGGATGTTCCGCGTCAGCGGGATGAAGATTCAAGACCCGGCTTGGAAGATGACATCGCCCGGATAAAAGACTTCTTCAGCGCCTCTTGGAAGATGACATTGCCCGGATGGAAGACTTTTTCAGCGCCGCTTGGAGGATCACTTCATCGGATGGAAGATTTCTTCAGCGCCGCTTGGAGGATCACTTCTGCCGGTCCGGGTCTCCTCTTCAGTTCCATCGGTGGCTCAGCTGAGTGAAGATGACTAAAGGTAGGATGATCTTCAGGGGATTAGTGTTAGGTTATTTTAAGGGGGGTTGGGTTAGATTAGGGGTATGTGGGTGGTGGGTTTTAATGTTGGGGGGGTTGTATTTTTCTTTTACAGGCAAAAGAGATGAATTCTTTGGGGCATGCCCCCACAAAAGGCCCTTTTAAGGGCTGGTAAGGTAAAAGAGCTTTGAACTTTTTTAATTTAGAATAGGGTAGGGCATTTTTTTATTTTGGGGGGGTTTGTTATTTTATTAGGGGGCTTAGATTAGGTGTAAGTAGCTTAAAATTGTTGTAATATTTTTAAAATGTTTGTAACCTATTTTTTTTTATTTTTTGTAACTTAGCTTTTTTTATTTTTTGTACTTTAGTTAGTTTATGTAATTGTATTTAATTGTAGTTATTTGTAGGTAATTTATTTAATTTATTTAATGATAGTGTAGTGTTAGGTTTAATTGTAACTTAGGTTAGGATTTATTTTACAGGTGATTTTGTATTTATTTTAGCTAGGTAGTTATTAAATAGTTAATAACTATTTAATAACTATTCTAACTAGCTAAAATAAATACAAAGTTACCTGTAAAATAAATATAATTCCTAAAATAGCTACAATGTAATTATTAATTACATTGTAGCTATCTTAGGGTTTGTTTTACAGGTAAGTATTTAGTTTTAAATAGGAATAATTTATTAAAGTATAGTGTAGTGTTAGGTGTAATTGTTA
This sequence comes from Bombina bombina, assembly GCF_027579735.1. Taxonomy (NCBI): domain Eukaryota; kingdom Metazoa; phylum Chordata; class Amphibia; order Anura; family Bombinatoridae; genus Bombina; species Bombina bombina. The sequence continues at coordinate 749,010,238 of NC_069503.1, read as the reverse complement.
CTTAGGTTAGTTTTTATTTTACAGGTAAATTTCTCTTTATTTTAGCTAGGTAAGCTATTAAATAGTTAATAACTATTTAATAGTGATTGTACCTAGTTAAAATGAATTGAAAGTTACCTGTAAAATAAAAATAAATCCTAAGATAGCTACAATATAATTATTATTTATATTGTATCTATCTTTCGGCTAGATTTAGAGTTTTGTCGGTAACGACCCGCGTAGCTAACGCTGGCTTTTTTCTGGCCGCACCTTTAAAATAACTCTGGTATTGAGAGTCCACAGAATGGCTGCGTTAGGCTCCAAAAAAGGAGCGTAGAGCATATTTAACGCAACTTCAACTCTCGATACCAGAGTTGCTTACGGAAGCGGCCAGCTTCAAAAACGTGCTTGTGCACGATTCCCCCATAGGAAACAATGGGGCTGTTTGAGCTGAAAAAAAACCTAACACCTGCAAAAAAGCCGCGTT